>NC_139724.1:75349368-75495072 GCF_964211835.1 Anser anser
AACCAACTATACAATTCCTTCTGCATTTTAGCTAATTATGCTGTATTTTCTCTGTTGTCAGTAGAGATGAATATGTGTATCCAAAGCTCTCTATTGATGACAAAGACAGCCATGGGGCAGATGCTCAGATGGATGTGTCTGCATTGGAGAACAATGACTGTCTAACAGATGTTTGGTACTACTCAGGATGTTTCAAAATATATGAAACATCTGCATGAAGTTGGCAGATGTGCACAGCCTATGGGGTTCCTGTGCCATTCTGCATTTTTCACAAATTTCTGAAATTAATTTCACACTCCTCATTTTTTTTTTTTTTCAGTGAACTCTAACTCCTCTCCCCTACATGAATCTCTACTAAAATAGAGATTTTTGATCTATAGATCTTACAGAAAGGCTGTTTCAGAACCCAAAAAATTTAAAAATTTATGAATCCTCTTCTAACTTCTTTCCACATGTATCTAGAAAAATTCTATAGACTTTTGTACTTGTGCCAGAAGGTTCTTTAGCAGCAGTAGTTCCTTTTATCTTCCCCATTGTTTGTCCTCTTGACAAGTATGGGGAGAGCAGTCAAATCCTCTCTCAGGCCTAGTTTTTCTTGAATAAATAACTTCTTTTGGTTCCCTCTCAAGAAACTTTCTATTTTTATGGTACTACTTCTCTCTACAAGCTGCACGTCTGAGTTTGTCTTACCAAATTTTTCATACCTTTGTCAGTGCCAATGTAGTTGACCAAACTGGTACAAAGGGCAAAACTTCCAAGTATAAAACCTTGCAAATTTCAATAGTGATTTTCACCCCATTTCCATTATACCAATTCTTTAGTCTTTGTCCCATTCTTAATGTCCTTACCTTATCTATTTCAGCTATGTTTTCCACTTTTGATCGTACAAATATCACACTAATATTATGTGGCCCACCTGTTTGGAGTGTGTCACTTTTCCTTCCACCACTACTAATATTGTGCCATTTCCTATACTTTCCTTTCTATTACCCATCCTCTCACTCCCCTAAGAGTTTTTGTTGCTAACTAAAATAGAATATTTATTTTGTCTTCTAGTCATATTCAACATAATTTGTGGGTCTCTCTGCATAGCAACCTCTTTTATTCCTTCCTCAATTTATTTTATTTATAGGACTGAAGGACCTTTGCTAATTGTTTCATAAACCTCCACTTGACTTTTGGCAATTTACATTACAATCATATATGTCTTGACCCCAACAGCTTATCATTCTTTGCTGATTGCTCCTTTTTCTACTCCTTCTAAGCTCTTTATTCATTTTTTAGAGCTAATTATTCACAGAGGCCTGGAATTATTTCTTACTGTGCTTCTTTTTGCTTGATATGCACTTTCCTTATTATTTTTGCATCTCTGACTTAAAAAAAAATATCTAGAAAGCTTCTATATGCAGGAAGCTTCTAACTTCAAACTTTTCAGTTGAATTAACTCCACCAACTACTTACCTCCGCCATCAACAGTTTTTCTTTTGAATTTTTATCCTTATTTGGAGTCTGTTTTTATTCTTGTGAAAGTGTACCGATACTACCTTAGCATCAAACTTTTACTAAATGATTTTTGCTGAAACAGACAATTAAGTCTGGCTTAACTTTACAATATATTTATAAATATTTTTCTAATCACGTTACCCCTAGAGCTTCATGCTACAGGCATGAACCAGACATTTGTATTCTCTTTTTGTTGCCTTAAATTCCAGCATACAGTTGATCTGAAGCCACCAGCTCCAACAAAATCCATTAATCAACGACAGCCACTGCTCTCGTTAAAAATATTGCTCTTACACTTCAGTTAGTGGACTGGCTTTCCTTCATTGTCATATCTTTTTTTTTTCTGATTTTTATTCTCTGAACTAATAGCAAATTTCTCCTATCTTTTCTTATTCTAAAATTGTCTATCTTTCTGCCCAAGAAACGTACTATTCTAGAGCCATATATGAGTTGAGAAAGTTCCTTTTTCAGCAGTCACTATTCCCAAATCTTCCTAGTAGTACAAACCTTGAACCATCTGTTGACTGTCACCTCAGCACCTTTTTTTCCTCCTCTGTGAAGTGCAAGATCACTGTAATAAAGCCCTAAAACTCCAGTTATTAGTATTTCTCCCAGTGAAATATTGCCTGAATCTGGGAATCTGGCAGCATAACTTGTCCCTAATGATGACCAGATTCTTCTATGCTCCTTTCTGGGTCTTTTCCAGACTCAGATCTACATTTGTGCTCTTTGTCCCGAGAGACAGCATGCTTTTATTTTAGACACACTCAGACTCTCCGAATCTCATTAATAAGCACTTGACTAGCAGACTTGCTTCTTTGTGGATTTTATTTGAACCTTTGGTCATCATCTTTCCAGTTTTTGTTTTCCCTCCAGCTGTAGTTCTTCTGTTGTTCTGTGATTCTTTTTTTTTTTTTTTTTTTTTTTTTTTGTTCTTATGTCTGGTTGTCTCTATTTTCTCTTCTTCTCTCCCTTGGAGTTTCCACATCTACCTGTTCTTCCAGTGCAGCTAATTCACATATTCTTTATTCCTAGCCCTTTGCTTCCTTTGGCTTCCCAATCACATATTTTTTCACTGTCATGAGTTGTCTCTAGCCCAGCAAAATGCTTTTATTTTCTTGTGCAATTGCCAGATGGCACTCATATACAGTTTCTACCAACACCTATTCTGTTGAGTGCAATGCAGCAAGTCCCACAGATTCTGCACCCAGTCACCTTTAAAGAAGGAAACACTCTGAAAAACTCACAAACACCATTCTTGATTACCATGTGAAAACAGCTACAACATTTAGAAGTGAAAAGTGCAAATGAGATAGACATCCACTTCAACCTTTAACCTAACCACTCTACATAAACATAAGCGTCTTTCCATACGGATCGCATCAAATCATGAGCTTGAACACTCCACTGCATTGGTGCAAATGAAAATAAGTTATAGCTAAAGATATTCTTCAGGCAGAGTGTGGATGGTTCTCACAATCCAGTCAATGGCTTGTTCTGAAGCACGAGGTGTTTTACAGCTCTTCACTACTAGTTATTCTCCTCTACATTTCTTGCAACAAGCACTACAGCAAGCTGGCAGAGAATCTACTCAAGACATTCCCTACTTTCCTCTTCATACATATACATACATATACATACATATACATATATATATAATTTACAAGTATCAAAGTGGCAGCCTAAGGGGAAACTACCTGCTGCCTCTTCTCTTTTGGCTTCCCCATCTGAACATGGCAGGTTTCAACATAGCCCAGAGGAACACAGTTTTTCCAACAGAAGAACAAATACAGGCAGATGGGAGAGAAAATAAATAATTAGAAAAACAGAACACAAATACATTTAGTGTGTACCTGCTGGTTACTTCCAAGCTTCATCAGAATGTACATGAAAAAGCAACGAATCTCCTAGTCAGTAACACAGTCATGGATTTTCAACAGTGCTCATGTTTGCAAGCTTTCTTTAGCCCAGCATAAACTTTTTCTTTTTTTTTTTTTTTTAATTATTTGTTATCTGTGGTGTTAAACACCCCAGAAAAGCTGTCCCAATTGATTTTTCTACTAGTTTGAATTAGAAATGTTTGTACCGTTAATCCTTATGAAAACTTATCCATGCTTGTACCTCATAGGATAAATGTAGAAAGAAATCTGGAGTGCTGGAAAACACAAGCTGTCCAAAGCTCATTCAGAGCCTTCTGGGGTAGATTCAAAAACCAATCTGAAAAGCAGAAAGCAGGCTGGAGGGGTTATGTTGTCCCCTCTGTCATTCCAGGTCATTATTTGTGTAACCTGTTCTCAAAAATGTGTAGTGGTAGATATTCTCTGCAAGCTCCTAGGCAAGACTGAGAGAAAATTCAGGGTTTTGTTTCAAACTTGTGCCTTGGTTCAAATGAAAAAATGTGTTGCAGTGCATGCTACTATGTCATTAATTAATGACACTTTTTCTGTAAAGCATCTTAAGAGAATTAACTAATTCAATCTTCCATGGATAATGAATCCTAAGTATCACTTATTTTACTCCCAGTGACTTTAAAGTCACAGACACTTGAATACATGTCTCACTTGCTGATGAGTCTTCATTTTTACCACAACAGGATTTACAGTATCTTAAAACCTTTCTCATAACACCTGCTTAAAACATCCTGCTGCTACCCAGCTGGAGAGATGGCCAACACCACACTGCTCAAAACACATTTTAAGTAGGTTTCACTGTGAATATTGTCTGTCACTTAAAAGTGTTTGGGTTTATACTGAGAGGGAAAAAATCGAAACAGCCAAAAATCTTATGCGTAAATGAAGTTTCATTGTCACCTACTCTGATGCCTCCAGAAAAAAAAAGTTTTTCACCAAAAAACTTGTGCATGAAGTTTCGTCATTTTCAGTGGAACTGGAACAACTTTGGAAGAAAGCATTGTGTATTACAGATATTTTTTTTTTTTGTAAACAATTCAATTCAAACAGTACTTTATGTAAAAAAAATAAATCTACTTCATCAGGGATGGATTTATACACAGGAATAAGACCTTGTAATTCAGACATTGACTTTTATTATTTGAACTTACATAATAATTCTTTCTTTTAATGTCAGAAATATTAAGCTCCTAATCTGCGTGTAGACAATTGCAAGACCAATTTCACATTGTTTTTCTACAATATTTATCATGTAAACATAGTTGGTTTCATTAGTTTTTGTGAAAATTATAAAACTCTTCATTCGCTTTAACCAATATTTAGTTGGTTTTAGTATCTGAGTACAAGCCTTGATGCATCTTATAAACCTACATTTTTGTCATTAATTTCATCTTTACAGGATGGAATGATTATGTTTTCCCTCCCCAATCTAAGCAATGACAGGAAATGAAAAGACAGAGCTGCTTTGTCTGTAAACACATTGCACACTCACAGAACTGTCTCAGTGTTGTGGTTTAACCCTGGCAGGCAGCTGAGTACCACCGAGCCACTCGCTCACTCTCCCCAGGTGGGATGGTGGAGAGATATGGAAAGGTAAAATAATGCTATATGGGATGGGACATCCTTTTGGCCCATCTGGGTCAGCTGTCCTGGCTCTGCATCTTCTGGTACACCCCCAGTCCCCTCGCTGGCAGGGCAGCACAAGAAGTATAGACGTCCTGGTCTCTGTGTAAGCACCGCTCTGCAAAAACTAGAAACATTGGTGTGTTATCACCACTATATTCTTCAAAAATCCAAAACGCCGCGTACAAGCCTCTATGAGGAAAAATAACTCTATCCCAGCCAAAACTGTGACACTTAGGTATACCTATTTGCTGAAATGCTATTTCATCTACTTAAACTCTTTCAGTATTTAGCAAAAAAATCTCCTACTTTAAATTCTAAACATCTTGAGGGAATATTATCAGATGTAGCTATACCCCAGTGTAATTTTGAGTTGCTTGACACTTGTCAAATTTAATTATTTCTCCTGTTTTAGCTTTCCTCAGCTTAAGATTTTATTGCCAAGATATAAATCAGTCATCTATACTCAAGATATTAATTAAAAAAAAAAAAAAGTAACTCTTTGCTTGAAGTGATTGAAACATTGAAGATCAACATACAAGTGAAAAATAAAAATAAAAATAACAGTATCAAAATGCTTTCTGCATATTTGAGAACATTGCATCATTCGTAAAAATATAAGGCAAACTTTACTGTAGAAGAAGAAGAAATCAAGCAATGCATTGAAGAAAACCTGAATGCTCTTAGAAGCTGACCACTGTCTAGAAGAGATAGTGGACAACTTTTACCACCTTTGGTGGAACTCAACTTTATACGATACCATGGGATTTAATAGACGTGATAAAATGAGTATATTCTCTCTGATGTTTGTGATCAGTGTGATACATGCAAAATGACATGCCCTCTTTGGCCACAGACTCATCTTTCCCACAGTGACATAAAATGCTAAACCAAAACAAGCAAACAAACAAAACTTAAAATCTACATCAGCTGAAAAGATACAAACCTGGGAATATTCAGCTCACAAGTTCAACAGCCAAGTTAAATTTTAAGCAGATTAATTAATTTGTCAGATTTTCAAAGTTGTTTCTCTGAAAGCTGCTGAGTTTTCTGCACCAATGAAAAATTGAGGAGCTAATTTAGAAATTAGATCTTATCCTTGTTTATCCATTTTACATACGTACATTTCAATGTGCACTTCTGGGACTTGATGTTTATTCATTTCCTCTTTTGGTTACATAAGTGCCCCTCAGCTAAGAATGCCAGGCACTTGGCGGTGACCCATCCTGTTATTTACTGCTATTCTGTTGACAGTCTGACAACCTGTTTTCACCACCAATTCACTCATTCACCAGGAAAAGAGAAGTCATACTCCCTGGCAGGGACTACCTTGACAGCTAAATGTGACCCGGGACCAGGGATAGCCTGCTAAAGCCTGTCTCCTCCAAGCCACATCCCTATTAGTATCCCTATTAGTATTGCCCAGGCTGCAGCTGCTGTCCTTCCAAGCTGTGACAAAACAAGAACTCATTCATTGACCTTAGTCACGGCCTTTAGTAGCGTGCTACCAATCCCATTCTTTCCCACTGTCGTTCATATCCCTTGCATTTTACTCCTCCCTTACCCCAAATTCGTTTTTCAAGGTAAAGGTGGTAATAGTACTTTCACCTAAATGACTTGCTGGGGAACCATCAGCATACAGATGAAGTGAAATCTCTATCTTTTTTTCATTTCTTTTGTCCTCTCAGAAAATCAAAGGGTGTGCACACATTAAGGAGTGAGACAAGGCTTGGACTGGGGACCCTAGGACCAACACTGAATGATGGGAAGATTGATCTTGTAGCAACCGCAGCTCTCAAGTGCCAACAAACTGGAGTAGTTCTTCTGTGTCCTTATTTACAAATGTTGCTTTAACTTCTTGTCAGAATGACAGTTACTAAGCAGGAAAACCAAACTATTTTTGGGTTGAAAGAGAATGCCTGAGAAGTATGACAGAGTGCCTGAGAAATCTCTTAAGAGCTGTTTTACTAGCAGCCATCAGCAGACTGTTTATCTGAGAGGGCTAACATTAAGACGGGGGCCTGAATCAGACCTCCAGAGGTCATAACAGACTTATTTATCTATACTTAATTGTTCCTACAAACACATACAGCCCTTTCTCTGGGCTTCTTTTGTGCAATCCTTTAAATGCATATCCAATACCAAGGTGTAAGAAAGAAATATTTTGTAATGGACTTGGGAACACCAATTACACTACTCAGAATGCAGCCAACCAGTCATGGAGAGCAGATTATGAATTTTTTATGTTATTCTGTTCTTTTTATTGATTTTGAATATTCTTATTTGAATATTCATATTTTGAAGTTAAGATCCCCTGAACTGTGCTAGTTGCATATTTTTGAGCACTAGACCCATTTTTATTGACAGCTGGGGTGTGTATCACAATAGAACTGTGTAGCAGCAGATAACTAGGGTGTAAAAAGGGTACATGGGTGGCTAAATTCTGCCATTGTGGAGTTGCCAATCAAAACCCACATTATTATACAAAAATAAGTTGTTGCATTCACAGCAATGGAACTTTGCTGTCAATCTAAGGTATTATAGATAGACACTGCCTCAGACCAAGGTATAAAAATGGTTTGACTGACAACTGTACTCTGTAGCAAGAGCAGAATTCTCCCCTCCCAGTTTTAATTACATGTCTCTTGTAAATACATATATTTAAAAATATTAACTTAGATGCAGCTGTGTTTAACTATGATTTTCTTCCTAATCTTCCAGAGAGTTCCTTAATATTTGTGCAAGACTTTGAAGAACTGCATGACATGATAAGTATTATTGTTAAGCTGTCTGCTTCGCTCACGAAAATTACAGCATAGCTAAAAGAAGCAAAAGTGTTTCCAGTATAACCCAGAACTGTTAGATGCTGAAAACTTTCAGAAAGCAAAAAGCCTTTTAAACCTGAAACTTTTCCTGTTGCTTTCCAAGTTGGGAGATTTGAAGGGAAAACACAATCCATTTTTTTTCTTCTGATACTTCCATTCCAACTCATCCTCTGACTCCTTCCTCCTCTATGAGATTCTTCTCTTCTCACACTGACTCAAGCTAAGTTACTTCCCAGCCATGAGTGCCACTACAGTGTACTGACTCTGAAAGTCTCTGTACATACTGATAACTCAAGGAAAAAATTGACAGAAGACCAACTGGATATAAACCACCCTGGAATATATTTAGTCTGGAAAATAGAAGAATTTCTTCTAATTCTATATAGTGTATGTCGTTCTGTATTAGCCAATGATATCTATATGAAAACTAGTTTAACTAGGGTAGCTTATAAGGTTAAAGGACTTTTCTGTTGTGCAAAGCTGGAAAGCAAATATTCATAATGCTCTTGTCAAGAAGACTAGATACATTTTATAAGAACATTTGCAAAATATTTCTAATTTCTATTATTTTTTTTTCATGAGTAGCTTGCCTGGATTTTTTTTATATTTCAGTTTTTACAATTGCCAGATGGATACCAGTTATGATAATTTGTGTCTGGTGCTTAGGTATTTTTGTACATCTGCTTTTAAAATAGGCAGATGGAGTTTAGCTGAATTCTGTAGAACTGTGCCTGGTAAACAAGTGGGAATGAACCTGTGTGTGTGAAACTGTGAGTTAAGCTTGTTACGTTTTGGTTGCTCCACTGCAAGAAAAGACCAAAGCCTTAAGTATAATCACATCACCAATTGCTGAATAGTAAAAGAAGAATACAGCCAACTTATTGAAGTGCACCATACCAAATAACCTATACAGACACAGGAGAACTTGTAGAGTCTGCCTTGCAGAAGTGCTAAATACAAAGAAGAACTCATAGAATCATAGAGAATTATAAAATGTCTCGAGTTGGAAGGGACCTATAAGGATCATCAGGTCCAAATCCTGTGTCCCAAAAGCACCACCCAAAAAATCAGACCATGTGGCTGAGATCATTATCCAAACACTTCTTGAACTTCTGTGGAGCCATCAGGCTGGGTGGTGGCAGAGAATTCTTTGCTTTAAGAAAGACAGTGACCGAAACTAGGCTGACATTGATTACACATATGGGGAAGACCTCTGTGGTTAGCTGGGCACCTAGCCTCTTGCCAGATACAGGACAGCAGCATGGACAGAGGACACATCCACCTACAAAGGATATTTGTTATATCACAACTGTCATTTGTAGTCTTTCATTATTAGTCCTTAGATTATGATAAGGCCATCAATGAACATCTGAGTTTCTCACATGTTCAGGCAGGACACAGTCACAGTACAGCTATGTATAAATAAACTGTTATTTCAAGTACTTAAAACCCTTGGTACAACTTATATCACTACCCATTATTGAGTACATAATAAATGTCATTGCCTTTTAATACAATTTCTTGTACTCTTGTGTCAATTTTTGGAGTGTTTTAGGGCACTGAGATTCATTATGGATATGGCTACAGTGACATTTGGTTTAATTAATTTCTCTATTATGTCACAGCTTGAATGAGAAGCAATTAGATATTAAAAAATGAGAATACTATGCTCATTCCATACTTTGGAAGAATCTTCAGTTTGCTTGTGAAACTACCTTAGACATAAATGCATAAGAGCAAAGTAGTTCTCACTCCTGACTGGTGTTATTTATTTTTCTCTATGGCAAAAGGTGGTCTTGATAAATTTATAGTGTTGCTGACTATAAATCCTCCTTGTTCTAGTTTTGAACAGCACCAGGTACAATGGAATCCCAGTCTTGAGATGAAGCTTCCTTGGGACTGCTGCTAAACAACTATTGATTAATAGTTATCTAAGTGAAATATTGGGCTCGGCTTCTTAGGTAACTGAGTTATCACACATCCAACAAATCAGGGGTAAAAATTAAAGCAATGTAGTCTAATCACTGTGACAGGCTATAGCTGGGATTTAGGGTTGCAGAGCCTGCTAGTGAACACAGGCTGGTAAAAATCTCCCATCATAGTTGTTGCTCCATCCCATCGGTGACACAACATAAGCCAGCAAAAATAATTGCCAGATAGCGCAGTCGCATCTGCGTTCAGCGTATCTACTACAGTGCAAAAGAGTTTTTTCATGCTATTTTCTGGCAAAATCATGCCCCCCCCCCCCCAAAAAAAAAAAAAAAACAAAAAAAAAAACATAACAAATCCATCAGTTAGTACCAAAGCCCTCTTCCCCATCCAGACTGAGCAGAACGTAGATACAGGTTCCACAGGGGATGCTAAAAGACAGACCAGGGGATGCCAAAGGCCCCATAACAATTTCAGTTAACCTTTGGCTGGCACCCAGGGCACTGGGGTGTTATCCAAAACACAGCTACTCAACAGGAAAAGTTTCTTGCAAAATGCAGTGGCAATCAATAATTTCTTTCTGGACAGGAGTTAAGCTCACTTTTTAGGCAATATGAGAGAAGTTATAGTATTTGCCTCGAAAACGGGAAGCCTAGCTTCAATTCTTTCTGTGCCTTAAAAAGCTGCAACCAGCAGGTTGGGCTCTTGACAATGACTCAACAACCCAGTCATGCAAATTAAATATGTAAAAATTGAAATTTACTGAATTGGAGATCAGAGGCATGCAGACATACCTCTGTACGGCTATCACTGATACACCAAACTCTCAAGTGAAACTTAGATGTTGGTCCCAGCATCTGTTTTACATTTCACCCAGTCACTTTTTAATATACTAGTCAAAACACTAACATCTCCCTCTCCTTGTCATTGGTTGACATATACCTGCTCCACAGTGAGTTACTTGACAGCAAAAATTAGCAGGTAGATTCAAGTAGAAAAGTTTTAAATTGTAGTGATAAATGGCAAATATTGCTTGGAAGGGAAGTAATTAAGATTGTGATGATACATTTAGCTCAGGAGGTGGGGAAAACAGAAATAACACCTAGTATTTCCAGTCATTAAGCATTGAAGTATTTTGCCAATTAAAATCCTACAGTGAAAGGAAAGCTCGAAGTACTTGCAAGATGATGACTCATTTCTTGCTAAGACAAAACTGCTAATGAAGAATTTTGCATGCCTTCACAACCAGATTCCTTTTCACCTGAGCCCCATGTAATAACATCAGATTTGGCTTATGCTAAATTAGAATATCCTGTGGAGATAATAATAATCCTATTAAAATCCCAATTCCTTTCAAAACCCACCTCTATCTGGACAGCCATTTCAGTTGTCACTGTTTAATTACATCATCTCAATAGCTAGATGATGCTAATGGATATTTTTAGGTGTTACATGGGTAAGTTTTGGTCTGGTTAAGGTCATGCTATCAAGCCTATGTCGTAGGCAGGGCTAGTTTAACAGTATTGTTAACATAAACAATAAATATATATATATATATTCAGCATAAAAGCTTTGCAGTAGATAGAGAATGAGCATATGCTATGTGGAGGTCATTTTACACTAAGAAGCAAGCAGTATGAGACTTGGCTTGAGCGTGTTTTAATTTCGGATGATTTCCATTTCTCAGATTTGTTATTTTTTTCCTTTTTAACAGAGGATAATATTTCCCTGCCTTAAAGCTGTCTCCCTATCTGAAGTCCGCTAATATTTTGAAGACTCCAAATAACAAAGCCTGACTTCATGATTAGTTTTTCTCCCTGCCTAAGATGAAATTTACATGGAGTTCCTAAGCAGCAAAGCAAAAATGGGAGAGAGAATTGCAGTGAGGTGCATTTTAGATTGCTGTTTAATAAACAACTTTTTTTTTTTTCTTCCAGCTTTCCACTGCTTTCCTAAGAGCAAATTAACTGAATGTGTTATTATTAGGTTCATAATGTTATTCATCATAGAATTATAGAATCGTAGAATCGTAGAGTCATAGCATTACAGAACCGTTTGGGTTGGAAGGGACATTAAAGGTCATTTATTTCCAACCCCCTGCCACCCACTAGATCAGGTTATCCAGGGCCTCATCCAACTTGACTTTGAACACCTCCAGGGATCCACAACTTCTCTGGTCAACCTGTTCCATTGCCTCACCACCCTCTGAGTGAAGAATTTCCTTCTAACATCTAATCTAAATCTCCCCACTTTTAGTTTAAAACTGTTCCCCCTTCCCTTATCACTATCTGCCCATGTAGAAAGTCACATCTCCATCTTATAAGCCCCCTTTAAGTACTGAGAGGTTTGGTTTCTTGCACAAGCACTCACATTTGGTGGTTTTTGAACAGCCCTTTTTGTTTTATTGGGATCTTTGCTCCGATTTTACAGCCAGATGGGTCATGGTTCTATTTGCCCCATCCCACTCATGTCTAATTCATTGTTACTGATTATCTTAAAATGCATGCCAAGCACCTCCCAGATATCTTAACTGTGGACAAAGGATTGTTCTATATGGACATTTCTTGAACTGCAGGAATAGTTTCCGCTGGCTGTTGACAAGTGTGATTTCTACGTGCACTGGTCAAAGCAGCCAACTGCCCACCACGTTCTTCCTAATATTGTCATGAATTACAATCTCACAGTTGAGGAGTACAAAAAAATTTATATAATTCCAACCAGCTTATTATATTGAAGCCCAAAAGACTAAATGCAATTTCTGTGCTTTACTACTTGTTACCCTAAGTATCCACAGCTAATGCAAAAATAGGTGGTTAGCCTGCGGAGGTTCTGCAGTAGTCAAGCAGAATGAGCATAATGTTTTGCACTTCTTTGCAACACACAGCTTTAGAGAATTAACCAAGTACTTTCTGTTTATTTTGAAAGAAAGATATGAGAAAAATAAATAGGCCATTTTTATCCCCATCTGCAGCTTTAAAATGTAGAAGCAACAACATAAACATAAAATACATCTTAATCGATAGATAATGAGATTTTTTAGACACTGTAGCAATCTAAATGTTATATAAACTTCAGCTAAGCCTCTTAAGATAGCTATTCAAGCATTATGGAAATTTGATCTTTAATGTAGTGTAGTACAAAAAGGCCTTTACCCCAGCAAATGTATGATCTAAATTCAAATGCTAAACAGAGGTTATTAGTTATTAAAGCCACCCTAAAGTGTATGTATATTGGTAGCTACCATGAGTCACCCAAATTGCAGACTTTGGGCAGAGATTTCTTCCAAAATATCCATGTTTCTAAGAAGAAAAAAAATAATTAAATGTAGATTAACAGATTTCTGCAATAAAAACTGCATTATCTACTAAAATAGTTAACAGAAAAGCATTATAACCAGATAATGTAGAGACCATAGAGGGAAGGATATTACTGATTCTTCTCTGACCTAAAGGATTTAATCTTTCCTTATTAAAAAAAAAAAAAAAACTCAATAGAAGATAGCTTCTTTGCTATTCACATATCATAAAGATTTTATGAATACTTTGATTTAAGCAACCATCCACCGATATATTGGAACTGCAGCTGTCTCTTTCTGATTTCAGAGGAAAGACCATATAGTAACCTGTAAACTACCAGCTGGTCAGGAAAAGTAAAATTTAAATGAGATATTCATTAGCATTAATTAGGAAAATTAACATTTTTGGGGTATATTTCCCCTTTTTATAAATAAATAAATAAATAAATAAATAAATACAACTATCTTATGGCTGATCATTTCTTTAAAGGGGTTTTCAGAGCACACACCTCCACGTTCAATGAGCATACAAGGTTACGTCTTTACAGGAGTATTTGGAAGAAATAAAGGAAGGTCTTTGCATGCAGTTAGACAACAACAGCAACTTTTATGAGAAAATCAAGATGTTTCAGAAAAGATGAGACAGCAGGGTCACTGCACTGCAGGAGGATGTGTGATCACAGATTCTGATTGAGAAGAGACTGGCATTGCTGAGACAGAAAAAGGGAACATAGAGGACAAGTTTGCTTCCAACAGCCACCCACTTTCTGGTCCTAGTCCCCCAAAAAGTAGCAGGCCAGCAGGAGCACCAGGAGCCAAGAATTTACACTGACCTTGGTTTGTCCCACATTTTCCCAACATATTTTTTCTTATTTGATCTTAATTGCACTTCATTCTCAGAGGCATTTTAGTCATCTAAGATCAGTACCAAATGAAAACACTTAAAGCTGTTATCACTGAAAAAAGTATTTGTTAACCTTTTTGATCCTTCCCAAGAAGTTTGCAGCTTCTGCAGCAATTGAATTGTAGAAAAAAACAATTTTTAAAAAGAGGATGTTTAAATACATTCTTGGTTTCTTTCAATTATGGAATGCTCCTGCCATGGAGACTTTTGTCATTTGAAAGGCTACTTACTTAAAGAGTTGAGTTTCACCCTTTGCAAGTTTCACGTTGTTAAGAATGCTATTTGTCCCTTCCTGCTTCTTTCTGCAGAAATACCAGCTTGTAAAAGTTTGCTAAACAATACATTTAATTGTCTTTATGGTGCCAAGTGGAGCATAAAGTCTGTGTGGGGTAGCATTCATAGCTATCAAAACAGCTCTCTGGAAAAGATTTCTGTGTTATTTTATGGTACTTGTCTTCTCTCAGAATGTCATTTGGCTTTATGAGAATCCTGTATCATAACTTTTCAAGGTAATGAATAAGACATGACTCATGGCTATTTTTTTTCTTTTTTTTCTTTTTTTTTTTCTTTCTTTTCATTTTATATACTTGTTTGAAATATAATGTGATTGAGAGAACTTTATTTAATCCAGAAGTGATCTGGATAGTAAATCGATATTAATCAGGTAATACACCCAAGGGAAATTGGAACCATTGTCACATTTGGCACACTTGTTTGTTACATTTATGAGCTCATCCAGTTAATTAATTATTACAAAGCTCCCAGTGTGTCAGAGTGGAACCCTCTAAGCTAAAATGTTTCATAGTAAGGATTTCATAGTAAGGATGCAAGAGTCATGCTGTCCTTCCACTTCTTATCCATTAACCATGGAAGACAAAATTCAAAAAAAAATACCATGAAATGGGATTGAGCCACAAGAACAAATTACTACAAGGTTACTAGGTAGGGATATTTCACCTATTATTTACCTTGCAAAAACTGTTCCTAGGCACAGTTTTAACCCAGAACAAGCATGCCATAATTTGGGGTAGGCTATCGTGCTTTGTAAGAGTAGGACAATTCTAGCTTGTGTTAGCCTAAGCACTGGAACATGTGCAAAGGGAGGTAAAGAGATTTAAATCCTCGCCCTATAGAGTTTGCCTTGTGGAAAAAAATTCATCTGGATAAAACAAGCTGAAACTGCGAGTGTGGGCCTAATCCTGCCTGTGTTCTGGGAAAGGCTACAGGTGGCTCAAGCACCTCCACAGCACCCTTAAAAAACACATCCTAGTAAAACTTTCTATTCACAATCTGCTTAGGCTTCTACAAGCAAAAGCCTAAAACCTTCTAGCCTTCTAGGCGTAACTAAACAACAGTTTGAGTTGTACGACCACCAGAGGCTACGCCCTGTTTTGTTGCAGAATGCAGATCCTTCTGGATACTTGTGTTCTTTGCTTGAATTTGGAGGGTGCACATCAGTGCACCAGAATCCTGTTTCCAGTGCAACCAACAAATTTGCACCTTTTTTCATATACTCGCAACGGCTTATCGCTTTGGGCTTCTACTGTGGAAAACAGAAGCTGAGAGTTCTGTGTCCTGGGACTAAAAACAAATATTAAAACCTCCAGACATAAGTTGGATGTCTCTCCCCAAGCAGTCCAGTGCAGAGTTGTTGGGGTAGCTGAGGTTTGGCTGGGGCTGAGCCCAGAAACCTTTCCTCTCCTATCCAAAGATCTGACAGCGGATTGCATCAGGTTTAATGATCTGCATGAAGAGAAAGGGCAGGACATTCAGTCAGATGAAAAGTGGAGACCAGGTGTCAAAGTTACTGCCTCCATATGTTGTTACTTACCGAGTAAAATTACTTACAAATTTGCAAGGACCAGCTTCTCAGCTGCTACAGACTAAAGCACCTCAAACCAAACCAGAGTAATATATGCTTTTAAAAAATATCCCAGACTTTACATCTTATGACAGGCTACTGAATTCATTTCCAGTCTTAACTACTATATTTTCATTTCTTTCTTCTTAAAAATTGGTCCTCTGTAGTCTTCCGAGCAGGAAAACTACAATCTGAGTTTTCATGTGGCTGTTGCCATGGTGTGGTTTTTAACTCGTGTTCTAGAATCTTCTTAGCTTTAGCTCACCCACTTTTGTTTCCGGGCAAACTCAGTTCTCGGTTCTAACTTTCTTAATGTATTGGTAGCATATGTTGCTTTAATTTACTTCTTCTTTGATTTTGGTAAATAGTACAGGGGAAGTTGCCTAAAATGATGTGAAGTAAGTTTTGAAAGCAGTTACAATATTAAGAATGATAATTGTGTTGGCCAGGGATGAGTCATACGTAACAAAATGCAAGGAATAAAAATTTGATGCTATCTTGTTTGGCTGAAATAGCTCTATTCCTTCTGGCCTAGCCGAGTCAATAATTATGTCTTGTTCCTTCTATTTTTATGATTCTTTTTCTGTTATTTGTTTAATATAATGAGATTATGCATCAAAATAAAAGGAAAACATCGTTGTTATGAGCTTGCTCTAAAAACATAGCTATTTTTTGTTATGACCTCAGAATTATTATTTTTCAAGTCAAAGTCAATTCACTGCCTGTTTAACATTATTAAATTAATATCACCTGCAAGATTTATGGAAAATAGTAATGAAGTAATAAATATGACCCTTCTAATAGCAATCAGCCTTTGCAATGGATAAAAAAAGAAATGTCTTTTAAAAAAATAAAAAATAAATAGGCAGAGCCAAAATGAGAAATTTCAAAACCAGGCTTGAGTATATACAGGACGAAATGAATGGAGGGACAAGCCACAGTACTGCAGTACACATATATAAAAAATAGGGAATCAGCAGAAGATCTGGAAAAATGTATAGTGTGTAAACGAAGGAGCAGATTCATATAAATTCTGTGTTTTAAGAACTCCTTTCCAAGCCACTATGACCAATTATCTACCTACCAGATAACTATCAGGCACCTGCCAGAAGCTGGAATTTCTAGAGCAGGACTCACAGCCTATACTACGTCAAGACAACCTGTACATCAAGGCAGGGCGGTTCAAAACATACACGATATGTCACCCACCACCACACTAAGTCACAAGCCAACTCTCTGTGGCTCTGCCACCCTTTGCTAACTCAGAGTGCTTGGCATGGTACAGCCAAAAGCTGTTTGCTGCAACATACCCCTCTCTGGCAACACCAGAGACAGATCTCTTTGCATTACACCAGGTGATTGCAACCACCTGCCACATTAATTTTACACACAGCCTTTACACTAAAACTCTGGTGTGCTGAACGGCAATGACTACATGTCCTGGGAAAGTTCAAGAAGTAGACTGTATTTTTCAGTAATGCATTTCTATATCCATGGCTTTGTGCTACCTTAAAGCACTCTAAACCTAAGTAATTAACAGAGTGGTATTTATTGGGTACAGCCAACTCCATTGTCCGAGGAAGGATATGAAGACTGTATATTCAAACTACACCATTACTTTCTCCTTTTTTTTCTTTTAACAAATAGGAAAGGGATATGCTACTTAAAGTATTCAAGGAAAAACAACTATAACAACACATTGGTGCTTACCAAAGACTCATGATTTTAAGGATCTTGACAATAAATTTTAAATATTTATAAGGCTACATCTTCAGCAGTATTTAACAATGTGGATCTGTAGCAGATTTACATAAGGGATAGAAAATAATATTTAATGAATCATCCAGTCTCAATGTAAAACTCTTCTTCCTACAAAGCTCTGAGGCACAACAGTGTGAAGACATAATGGAGCGACCAGGTTAATGCTGAACTGTTTCCAGTATGTTCTCATCTTAATCCTTTGCCCTCTAATACATGTTTTCATTGTGCAAATTTTACGACAAAAGCCTTCAAGATTTAAGCTCCTTGCCCTTTTCCATAACAACTGGTCTTCTCCTTTGCTGTGCTGTCTATCTCAGAGATGTTTATTCAGCACTGATTTCTTGCCAGTCTCTCAAGATGAAGCCAAACAGCTGTAGCAATGATTTATTTTTCCTTTTTTTTAAAGAATGACATCATTTTTTTATTTTTTTTTAGCAGAGATGGAAAAACAAACAAGAGAAAAGCACACAATTTACCACTGATAAAGATATAACACAAAAAGTAAATATTCAAGACTGTTGATGTTACTGCTCCGGAGTTAATTTTCCATTGTAAACCATGATGATAGCGCACAGGAACTTCAGAGTGTGACAGAGGAAATTCTGTGCGATAGATGCGGTCTTCTACCTTCAAGAGAACAGAAAGATTAAACTAGAAATAAAGGAAGATTGTCTTTACCACTTGATTGAAGTATATACTTATGGATGTGAAAATTCTGTTACGGTTTCAGCTTCCCACATGACATGAAGAGGTTTGCATATGTTTTATGTCTGTTGCTTATGGGACACGTTTAGTTCCAAACTGAAGGCATTGCATTACTCTGTCCCCTGTGGCGACTCTGTGTTGGAAATGAGCCTGCATCTCTTTCTGCTTCATGAAATACTTGAACTTAGCAAACTTTTCAAATGTCACAGTCCTGAAAAGAGAGGTTACCAAAGTAAACCAGTGATGAGAATAGATTTCTGGAGAGACTATCCCTCTTTTTTTTTTTTTTTTTTCTATGCAGAGGTCATTTTTTTCTCAGTGTATATATATGCTTCATGAGAAATACTGGAACTACTGATGTACGGGGTCCTTTAAATAAATATATGGGGGTGTCATTTCCCATTGGACTAGTGTTTAATTTTGCAGTAATTCCCTGAAACCCAAAGTACTAATATACTTGCAAGACTTCAGTATGGGCTACTTGGTTGTTTCAGAGGAACTTAGGGAGCATTTGAAGACAGACAAGAATCAGCCAAAATGGGTTAATTGGATTCATTAATATATAGCCAAATACCTCCATCTTGTAAGTGGGCGTGCACATACATACACAAATCCCTCCCTTCAGAATCTAAGCTCCACCACACCAAATGCTCTGAAAACACACAGGTCAGTAAGAATGATTTCAATTTTCTGCATCATTTTGGAGAGGTATCTGCTGATAACAGCAAGTTAAGGCCTGCACATCTCAGGCTTTATGCACAGCTTCTTCGGCAATGAAAAGACAAAAATATTTTGTGAAAGCAGTTTGAGAGATGATTTGCATTAAGCAATTCTAAGCATGATCTTGCAGTTTACTACTGAAATTGATCAGAGTGAAAAGGTACACATTTCACATACCAATATGCTTGGAAAAGCTTCCACATTGAAAGTGTTTTGCAGAATTATTGTACAGACAGAGAATAATATATATTTTTTGTTTTGCATCTCTCAGGCGACTGTTATGGGCTTTCTATATCCTAGCAAAAGATGCCGGGATCTAAACCCTATAATTAGACTTCCTTTCTAACCACTGGGAAAGACTTAATCTCATATTGGTAAATCCTGCTGTGGGAAGAAATGCTCTCTGCTCTATAAGTGTCCATTTCTCTCCATCGTGTAATGACAATCTAATCTCTGACAGACATATAAATTACAGAGTTTGATGAGATGAATTGCACCTCACATATCAGGATGATAAATTACAGCAAACACATAACTTCTTTCTTTGTACTATACACTAATAATTATTTACTACTTTAATTACTATTAATACTGTTCTTATTACTCTTAAATAATGTATAAATATTGCATTATTAACCACCATTCATATTGTTGCTGATACTGTTAATAATTAATATTTATTAACTTAATAAATATTTATTACTTAATAATACAAAATATTTTTAAGGGAACGGATCTTAAAGGTTAAGACCCTATGTTTCTTAGCCCCTAAGGAGTCAGTTCAGGGAAATTTATTGCTTGTTATTTTACAATACTCTGTGGTCATAGACTAATTATCCCATATCAGAGCTATCCAGTGCAGGAGTCACAACTTTGGTAAGAGTCCCAGCATATCCAATTGAGGGATGATGCAACCGAGACTGAAGTCTGTAAAACAGTCTGCTGGAATCTGTCATTCCAAACAGGAAAGCCAGGATGCATAAGCTTGACAGAGATAAAACAGAAAAGAATAAACTAATTTCATTTATTTTTTACCAACAGAAACAGTATTTTGAAAAAGCATGCATTCCTGATGTCAGATGAAGAGATATGTTATGTAAACATCAACCTACATGATAAATGAATGAATAAAACTGGCACCAGAATAAAAAGCAACTTAGTCCAGATGACAGTGTTACATACTAATCTACATAGTGCCATAATAGGTCATACATCCTCAATTTCAATGTTCAAGAGTCACTAAATATATACTAAACATTCAAGAATCATGAATGTATTTGTACCCGGCCATCTGCAGTATTATAAACATGAACTCTCCTCACTTAGCTGAAACAAATTAGAAGAGATTGGAGTAATTGGAAAGACATTTTTATAACTTCAATGCTGGCATACTGAATGTTATCAAGATAAATGCTCTATTCAGACTTGGTTCTCTCTGTTCCATCTACTGATTGCCTTGAGCAGAGAGAAAGCATTACGAGATATCCAGTTGGTAATTGGCAAATTTATTTGGAGTGAAAAATTTACTGGAGTTCAAAGGAGAAATCAACCCCTAGTTCTTCCATCCTTACTCTCCTCAGTCCTCCTACGAATGTGAAAATGCAAATGAATATGAATCACTACTGCCCGCCTGGGTGGAAATGCAGCAGCCAAGCGCCAAGTTGCATTGATTCTCAGTGAGGTGAAGGAAAGTTGAAGGAACTCAATATCTCTTGGCATGAACACCCTCAAATAAGAAAAAGACCTTTCTTTCCAGTCACCATCTCCAATGTTCCTATTTTCAGACCCATTCCCTTGATTTGCTCAAATAATTGCTGCAGTTAAGTATACAAATTGGGAAATTGCAGACAAAGAAAAGTGAGTTTTGAGATCTCAGTTGTATTTGTACTTACCATTAAGAGTGACTCATCTTAAGGATGGAGTAATAGCAAGACTGAAGAAACAGGCCCGTTTAAAGACAAATCTAGATAGGTAAGTTGAGTTTTACTATGAAAAATAATAATAGTATTTGCTCTTTCTACTCTGTATCTGAAAGAAATTAAAAAGCGTGGAGTGTTTCTGCAGAGGAAAAACACAGCTGGGAGTGTCAAGCATAAATCAAGCCTTGAACTGGTGCAATCAGACATTTTAAATGGCAGATCTTTTTCTGAGGCTTCTATGAGTAGAGGCCATGCTGCTGCCATGAATCAGCTTGCGGTGTTTATCCCTGAAACAAAGCTCTCTCTTTTGATTTTACTGATGGGATACTTAAATCAGTAGGAAGTCATTTCTGAATGTAGACACAAGGACAAGTGTCAACTGTTGGTGAATTTTCTTTCAAAAATTGCTAAATAAGCACCAACAGTGTTCCAATAAGGTTACGGGTGGGGGGGGAGAGTGGAGGTGGGGGGGGGGGGGGGAGAAGTAAATTATTCCTCCAGAAACTCTCAAAACCATTAGCATTCCCATTAGGGATCAGAGTGGGTACAAGGAGAAGAGTGTCTTGGACTGTTGATTGCCAGGACTGTAAAGACTCTAAGAAAAATTATGCCCAAGACTGCCTGGTATTCTACCTTGCTTCCTAACAGGTATCAAGAAGAGAACACTTCAAAAGAAGCAAGAGGACTAAGAGCAAACCTCATGCACCTAGAAAACCTCAGACACCTAGAAAACCTCATTTAAGGGCATGCACTGGAGATGTCTGCAGAAGTAATTCAGTCGGAGCTTTGCTTCAAAAGACTCCAGAAATTAATGCAATTTTCTCTACCTGCAGAAAAACTTGAAGGCCCACAGGGAGTCGGTAGAGGAAGGTCTTTCTTGTGGCCTAGGCACAGGAGATATGGCTGAAATCCAGGAGAATGCTGGAAAGTAACCACGATAAATCTTGGCCATGATGTCTCCAGTTAATATAAAAACTGGTCATTTTTGAGAGAAGAAGAGGTGCACATTAAAATAGCCAGTTCCAGACACACAGAAATCTATAAGCATGGATATAGCTGCAGATACGCAGCAAGAAACAGCTTCCTTCTCAAAGTGATCCCAGTTGAAATTCATCCTTTCACAAGCCTGACATACATGACCTCTCTGGATAGCAGCAAGGCAACTTGCTTGGCTTGGAAAATGTCACGGAGAGGACCAGTTGTTCAGTTGCTAGCATTCTGCCCTGAAGGCACTGAAATGATGTCAGAAACAACCGATTTCTCTGACAAAAAAATAAAGTAAGAGCCAAAATATACCAGTAGAGTAGACAAAAGCAAATGTTGGGGACAGAACTGAAATGAAGCCCAAACATTATTCACACTAGGCTACTTATATCATAAACAGTCATCTCTTAAGCGTTTTCATCGGTACCAAGAATAGGAAGGCTAGTGGTTTAATTGTTTAATTATACCTTTTTTGTTGTTGTCGTCGTTAATTTTAAGAGCAGAGACATTAATAAAATATGGCAGATTTGCTTTTAAAGTTCTATGTTAGGTAACAGTTGTCTCACTGACCCTAAGGCTAAGGTTTCTAAAACTAGAAAACTTTTTTTTCTTTTTTTTTTCTTTTTTTCTTTTTTTTTTTTTTCAGAAAACTCTTTTTAAATGAGGGAACTTGGATGGTTGTATGAGGTTTATACTAACAAATGATCTGTTTATGTCATTGGTGGAAAAAAAAGATCCAGACTTAGAAGCAAAGTGGCCGCTTGTGAAGGATGGAACCTGGTCTCCAGGGTGTCTTCAGACCTCTTAGCTTTATTCCAGCAAGCTGGCAAAACCTGAAGTGTTTGAGAAAGAAATGTAATCGGTGGACCTTTTTAAGACCTCTCTTGGAGGTCTCATAAAATTCCCATCTCACCTCTCACCATCAGCATAATCAATAGTTTTAAGATTGCCTTAAGAGTATGTCTTTTCCTGCAATGACTTCAGTACAGTGTGGATTAAGGGAGCTAGGACATCACCATCATTTTAGCCTTGGAGGTTGCAGCTTTCTTTCACTTAGCTCTCAAGGCAGATTTATGCTGAACTTTTTAACACCTGCAGCAAGCTGCATGCTGCTCTAGCTACTGTGCTACTAGATCTCCAATAACTAATGCAGAAGCTCGCATGGGTAGAGAGATGCATATTAACATCCTTCTTAAACTGCAGAACCCAGAAGTAGATACAATATCCCAAGTGAGGCCGCACCAATGCTAAATTCAGTGAAAATGTTAAATGCAGTTTACATTAATGTAGATAGAGGTGCATATCTACTGTCAGGTAAGGATTTGAATTCACATATTTCAGGCTGAGCTCTCCAGTCCTTTCCATGTTTTTGTGTTGACTTAGTGTCAGGCTGGAATGAGTCAGCTGGACGTTCAGGTGGACAAAAGCACACCAGATTAGAGATGACAAAATTAGTATGGGTGGGGACTAGCAATGTCTTCAGATACAGATTCATAAAAACCTTTTCTTTCAGCCCTTCCAGACTTCTTTACAGGAATACAAACCTTTCTGAATTCTTTTTTTCAGCTGCCCATGGCTGGAGCATCCCCACAGTGTCCCTGAGCCCATTCACTAGCCTTCTGCACACAAGCCCCAGTGGTGAGTCCCTTGTTTCCATACCCACCCCTGCCTCTCCTCAGTGCAACCCACCAACTCTTTCATTTATGTCTGCCAGCATTTCTATTCAGTGAGGCATAATACAGAAGCTGACAGCCTGATGATACCTCAGATATTAAGACAATGCCATTTTGCACTGGAAGACAATGAGAACTCAATTGTTCTTCACAGATCAGCCTGAATAAAAACACATAATTAAAAGGTCAGTCTTGTAGAAAATAATAATTTTTAAAAAAAAAAAAAAGAAAAAACAGATAAATAATCTGTGCTACACAGGCATTTCTTTTTTTAGGCCTTCCTTGTGATTAAGGTGGAGGCATATGTTTTACGGAAGAAAGCACTGATAGAAATCTATGTTGGTAACAAAGAATCCTGATTAGTACCAAAGAGGTGTTATTACATTTGGGGAACATGTTGCTTAATTCACCATTGGACTTCAGTCAGGCATTCACATTTGACATTCAGGAGTCAAGCAAATGATTCAAGGTGAAGAAAGCAAGCATTGTACTGATAAGATAAAGGTGTTTAATCCATTAGTTCACTTGGTGGGGATGTTAAGAGAAGAAATATTTCCTTGTAAGGAGGGATGGAGTGCTTAGCAATAGCAGGCTTCCTGAGCGGGCACACAGCAACATCATGAGGCTGAGAAGCTGGAGTTAGAGCCAGTCAGGTTGAACACAGCATCAACACGCAGATCTACGGAAATTAACTAACCACTTCCATAATTCATCCCATTCATTTCGAATCACCAAGCTGAGATTGAGTTAGGAGAAAAGCTCACTGGAAATAATTGTTTTACATTGTGTTTGTGACCCTTTCAGCACACAACTCGGTTTGAGCCTAATACTTCCCAATCAATGTCAATGAATCGAAGGCTGAATAATCATTTCAATACGTATTTTTATAATAGTTTCGGCTATATGCTAAGTTCTTTGGACTAAAGATGGAACAAAATATGCCTCAAAATTCTCAGGGTACTTTCTGCTCGGTATTAAGATAATGATTATAATGAATATTCATGCTTCAGAATTTTGTGTCTCCTGGGTGAGTTGAGCGGGATTTAAATTTCCCTTGGTACAAAGTTGGGCAGACATACTTGTGTGTATGTGATTTGGTTTGGTTTGGTTTCATTGTCTGAAGCTGGAGGCAGGGCAGAAACAACGCAGGTCATTGTGCTCCAAGCAGACAGAGAATTTTCCTTGTTAGAGACTGGATAGATGCGTTATTATCACATCTGTGGTCACAACATTCATCAGGTTGGGATTCTGGAAGAAATCACAAGGGATGGAAGGCAGAGAGGGGCTCCCATCCGTCCTTTGCACCCTTTCTTTTTTTCACAGATCCTGCAGGCATCCCCCACCTACCGTCTTTCACCTGCAGCCCTGGCTTTCCCCTTGCTCAGAACACATCAGAGGTAAGCCTGTAGAGAAATGAAAAACACCTTTCATTCTGAAGATACTGGACTGATAGAAAGAACAAAATCATGGCACATGGTAGGCAGATGCAAGTTTGCGTTCTTTCAGATTGGCTGGACATGAACTGGCTTAAATCCCAAACGTATATGGTTTCTGTGATTGAATTATGGCCTCAGTACATTACTACACTAAGTCTGGTGTGGAGCTGTCTTGTATCCTGCTAAATCAAAAGCCACTTTGCATCTGCCTGAAATCTGTTGTCTATACATGGAGATACACAGGTAGGATTCAATAACCTGTCTTTTCATTAAGTTTAAGGCCAGGAGATCCCATGACATTTATTCTGACCTCCGTTACATTGCAAATCCTAAAATCAGGATGCCAAATTAGCAGATACATTTGACCTTCATCTTCCTGTGTTTCAGTTTCTCATCTGCAAAATAAGCCCAGTAATAAGGGAGTCTGCATTCACCTGTGTTAGCCATTGCGAAAATTAACCACATTCATATTCGGAAGGCAGAGTACTGTATCAATGAGAGTCACAGTAAAATCCAGTAGAAAATTGAAGGTTTTGAAAAATGTTTTGAGAATATGGCAGAGGCATCAACCACTGGGAAGCGGGAGATAAAAATTGAAAAGCTTCTGTTCTAGGAAGTACTGTCAATACTGGGTCAAAAATGAGACATAGCTTCTGTAAACAGAAAAGCAAGACTTGATTCTGTAATTCAAAAACACAGATGAGTAATAGATATCAGGATTAGATGACCAGGGAATTCTCCCTTCACTTTTTCCACGTTCTTGAGTTGCAAATTTGCACCTGAAAAGGTGTTCTTTAAAAGTAAGGAGGGGTGTGTGTGCATATATGCTGTTATACAAAGACTATTGCTGTTTGACTGGGTTTCTTCCCCTTCCTGCAACTCTTGTGGTCGTTAGTATTACTGGCTTTTCTAGAATTGTTTTCTTATCTACCTTGCTATTTTCAGGCCTGGTTCTGCATCATTTTCTTGTGAATATCCAGACCTAAATAAATTTTTAGTCCTAAAGATCTAAATTGGGGAAGACAAGTTTATGATCTGCATGAAATACCTGTTATTAAAGATTATGTCAATTATAGTTAGATCAACATCACCTTTCAGTTAGATCTGCATCACTAAGATGGTTGGATTATTAGGCTTTGTAGCTATGCTGGTGATTTATCTGATACATCTCAAATTATCCTAAATAGCCATTGCTGAATTTCAATTAGTCTTGGCAATTCTCTAACGCTGTAAGAAAACAAAGCCCATCCCGATCGGCATTTCTATGATGCCTTAACACTTTAACCTAGCACTGGCTTAGAGTCTGTACGTGACAACAGTCTCTTTTTCATTTTGTCTGGTCTCTGAGACACCACAGAAGGCATCAGGGAATGATTCTGGTGGTTTTTCAGTTATTTCTATTGTGATTTTGGCTCAAAGCAAGCAGAGCCACTATCTCCAAGGACTTTGGTTTCCCTCCAAGATTCTTCCCTTGCCCGCCTGGAACATATGTTACCAAATTGTGAGTGGGTGGCTAAAGGCATGTGTCATTGTTCCTTTAATTTATGCATATCCACAATGCAGACGATTTTTACATAAAATACCTCCTTCTAGATTACGGATTTGATTTTCAATGCTTATGTGGGTCAACTCATATGTTAAAACCATTGTTAAGTGTTTGTGTATTCAGAACACTTATGCCAGACTGGCTGCAAGAGTTATACAGCTGACATATTTAGTGTATTTGGAAGTAATTTTCAAATAATATTCTTCTCTGTGAATAAAAAGATCTGAGTAAGTGATAATTAACTCCAAAGGAAATTCTGGAGTTAAAATGTAGTTACAAAAGTTTGGTACAGCTTTAATTCCACCAAATGTTCAGTATTTGAGCGAGCCTTGCCTCAGCTAAATCAACTACCAGTGCCATCTTAGTTTTTTAACATTTTAAAGAACTTAAAATCTGCATCATAATAATAACTTCGCTAAGCTAGTTTAACTGGAAAAAGGTGATACATAGCTACCACTGAAGTGAAACACACACTTCACAGCAGAAGATAGATAGGATGTGGCGAATATGCATATGCTACTTAAATATATGCTGGCTATACATGTTGGTAGATGAAATGTGCAGAGACCCAAACTTGAATTTCCAGATCGGAGGAAAGACTTCTCTTGGAAAAATAAAATAAAAACAAACAAGCACACAAAAAAATGTCATTGGTTCTTTAATAAACCAAAGAAAAAGATATTTTGATTTCCTGTCATTTCTGAATAACAGAACTGTGTCCCAAAACCGTAGCCTTTAAGCCTCAATCATCCTTAGTGCTGACACTCTGGAGGGCAGAGACATCTCCTCCCTGACATGTAAAGGAAAATGTTCTTGCCATTACAATGTTCACCCAGGACAAGGGAATCCTGTATTTAATTCACTTCTCAATCTCTGTCTTCCTGTAAAGCCTCTGACAAGTTACTAAGCACCAGTATTATTACTCTCTTGAAACCAATAGAGAAAAACAACAGTCTCCTGTCTTCAAGAATTATTGCCATAAAAAATGCTTTTAAAGTTTCACGGTACTTTTATTATAGATAGTCCTTACAGCAACCTCAGACGAGTCTGCGAACTGTGAGGGCAGGTGAACAACTGCAGGAGAACAATTCATAATACATATACTTTTTCAGACAGAGTTTGTTTTAAAAATTCTGCCAGAAAACCAAAAGTTATCATAAAACTCCTCCGCTGAAATTTATCTTTATGAAGGAAATAGAAAGCATTCTCATATTTCTTCAGGCAGCCAAAATATATTTAGTCAAAAAAGCATGTTTCTTCCTTTCTGTAGACAGAACTAAATTGTCAGAGGTAGTAGTAATTTATTTTCATCTACTTTATTTTCAAAGACAAGTCTGATGCAACAGATGCATGAAGAAAATAAATAAAAAAATAAAGTTATATAGATCTTATTTCTCAAGCATGCCTAAAAAAACAGGTTCTTGTGTTTCTCAGAAAATGAAGGTTTCTCAAGCATGGTTCAAATCCTTTTATGATCCAGAAGGGGTTTTTTGACCATGTCAATTTCCAAAGCAAAACCAACTGAGATTTCCTTAATATCCCCCCAAATGAGCTTTTATATGATGAGTGACTTTGTCCCAAAACATAGCAGTTCAGAGCTGGAAAAGATTAGAGACTCTTTAGTCTGGAAATAGAAGATTCAGGAAAGTCATAATAAATCTTCAAAATAAGTAAAATTCTCATGCAAAAAGAAAATGAATATTTTTTTTTTCTCTTCACCTACCATAGATAAAATGAACACAAATTCTGGCTTGGCACAGTATAGCTGGGTCAGATTAAGTAGGAGGGCACATCACTGATAGACATCATTGAATTGTTCAGTACTCCTGACTGATTTCATGGAGCACAGTTATGCAAAGAAGTCAGGGCTTCACTTGCCTCTTCTGTGCAATGCCTCAATGGTAGATTTCAGTCAGCTTGTTGGAGAAGGTAGATCTGCTGCTTGTGAAATTAGTTGCTGTCCCTAAAAACCAACATGAACTACTGGGTTAGGCCATCCTGTGCATCTTAGCTCTGCAAGGACATGCAGCTTTTCTCTTATGGGGCTCAAGCAGTTTCCCATGTCTCTTTAGACATTTGCTGGTATGACCTATAGAGGTCTAGTTCTGGCTGGGTGTTATTGCACCAGCTTATGGATACTGTGACAAAAGCAAAATTTGGTGCAGACCCAATTAGCAGCTGAGGGTTCCAGTGACTTTAGTACATCACTTGCTGTTTGGCACTAGGTACCCTAAAACTAATTTTAATGCATCTCTGAACCTACTGAAGGAGAGAGTTTCTCTTACTTGTCATGTTTTCAGTGGTGAGTTACTGTCCTCCCACCAAAACTCACCCATAGGGTTAAACTTTCTGGGAGAATTGCTGATCAAAGAGGAGATGCTAGAAATAGATTGACGCCTCTGGAGACTGGTAGACTTTCCCTCTACGTGACTGGAGAGCAATGTTCAGGGTTTAAACAACAAGTTTACCACTGAATTGACTGGAGCCTAACCTAGAATCAGTGACCTGCCCTGCAAGGAGTAGCAAGAGGAGATTCACATTTTAGTCCTATCATAATCTGTCTGACCTAATAATTAAAAAATAAATAAAAATAAAAAATTAGAAGACCCTTAAGTATCTAATTCATATTCCAGTAAAAGCAGCTTTTCTTTGACTTTAAACCTTACTAATATTTGTGACAGAAGCTCACAGTGAAGGAAAATGTCCAGGCAAGTCTCATGATTGCCTACCCAGAAGAGTTACACGGTGAATGTAAATGTTACATAAGGAGGTTTAAACATCACCGTGACAGTGGTCAAACACTGCAACAGGTACCTGGAGAACCTCCATCCTTGGAGATATTCAAAATGCAACCAGATAAGACCCTGAACAACTAACTGTAACTTTGAAGTTCACCCTACTTTGAGTAGGTTGGACTAAAAACCTCCAGAAGTCTCTCCCACCAAAAAACATGCAATAATTCAGTAAACAGTTGAGTACACCTGGCCTCCAAGACAACCCTTGTGCCAAATGCTGTTTGAGAAGGACCTTAAAGCACCTGAAGTACTGGTGAGTGGCTGTTTGTGATGCTGGTGTCACAGCAGAGCAGAAAGCAGAGTACTAAGCAGAGCACAAACTGAGAGTGATGGACGTACAGATCCCAGATGTCCGGAAAACTTTCCCCAAAAGGACAGGACTCTTGTCACCACGTGCTCACTTTTACAGGTCCCCTACAGGCACAGGAGTGTGATAGGAAGAGTTTCTGCTGCAGAGGGCAGACAGAGCCAAAACACATTTATCAAACCTCTAGAAAACACATTTTATCCAAGCACCTTGTCATCTTTTTGCATTGTTGCCCCAAGCCTGTTGTTAACTTCACCTCTAAAATCCCATTAAATAAGACCTCTTCAGGGCCTGGGCGAGGTTTCTGCATAGCTATATGCAGCATCAAGTGCCCTTTTGAGTGCTATGTAAATATCCCCATCAGAGCCTGAATGAAAGGTTAATAAATCGAATACATTGTCCTTTGTGTAACAGAAGGGGACTAACTGTGGCATCCGTTTAAAGCAACTCATAAGTGATCTGAAAATATGCAATATTAAGCATAGCCATATTTTAAATAGCAAGAATCACTTTCACAGCACTTGAGAGGTCATAAACCACTTATGTTTGCACTCCAGGAGCCTTTACAAAGCTTTGTTTTGGAAGCTTTATATTAACTTATCATCTCAGAAAAAAAGATTGTTTTGTCATTGTCACTGCAGTGCTGGCACCTACTTGTCTGCTTCTGTTCTTTGTTCTGTTTATAGTGAGAAACGAAGGTCTCACATGCTTTCTACATACTCTTCTTACAGGCAGTGACTGGGGTGCAGACCTGCAAAAGGGGGATGACAATAGCTCTAAAAACTATAAAAAGGTATGAAATATACAGGAATTTCCCTCTCACAAAGCAGGTCCTTACGTTGCCCCAATTCCCTCTTATCCGTGATGCTTTGCCGTGAGTCACACAAGTCAAGGCTTCTCAAGGGCTGTGTGAAGTCTTCAAATTCTGGGTACCTGCAGAAGGATTATTCACAGACACTGAGCTGGGATGTCTTTGATTTTTAAATTGAGATGTACTGAAAATACAACTGACACACAGCCATGAAGCTGGCTACGTGGGGTAATCGGCAATGGTTTTGATCTTGGAGTCTTAAAACTTTGACCAGCTTCAGCTCTTACATCCTATCTGTGTATGATTTTTAATTGATTCATATGCCCCTTGGTCACTTTCGCAAATTTTCAAGCCAAGGTTAAAGCTATTTTATTTCTTATTATGTGCAGTCTCCGAAGTCTTCCAAGTACTCAAAGTCATTGGAAAGAAGAGCTAAAATATCCTTTTTTAAAAGTTCATAAAATTACTTAAGGAAGATACTATAAAATATTTCTTTATGTCCAGTGGTGTCCTGGAGGACAGGCAGATGTTACTGGAGGAGAAGTTGTCCTCACCGGCTCACGGGAACCTTTTTAAATGTGGTATATTGAAAATACCCTAATCCCTTCTAGCAAGCATGAGGCACACAATGTACTTACTCTTGCTTTCTCCCCTGTAGCAAAGACTGCTAAAAACTGTATTAGTTCTGTCTATCTCCTTAGAGATCTACCTCTAGTAGCTCTGCCTGCTGGATATCACAGAATCCCAGCATGGCTGAGGCCACCCCCTGCCCCAGCAGGCCCCCCCAGCAGGGTGCCCAGCCCCACGTCCCGGCGGCTGCTGAAGCTCCCCCAGGAGGAGCCCCCCAAGCTCTGGGCAGCCTGTGCCAGGGCTCCGGCACCCGCCCGGCCCAGCAGTGCTGCCTGAGGGGCAGGGGGAGCCGCTGGGGCTCCGCGCTGGGCCCGCGGCCTCTGGGCCTGGCCCTGGGCACCACACAGCAGAGCCTGGCTCCGGCCTCTCTGCACCTTCCCTCAGGTATTTATACACGTTGATAGATTCCCCCTGAGCTTCCTCTTCTTCAGGCTGAACAGTCCCCAAAATAATGATAAAACACTCCAAATCCCAATTCAGCTGTTTTATTGTATCAGTTGTCTCAGTCTAATTAGTTCACGACCAAAAGCGTCACTCTAGTTGGCGTTAGGGCTTCATGCCCATGTCTCCAGTAAGGCTGACATCAAGCCCAAGGGAGAGTTTAATTATCGCCCTGCCTGGGACAGGTATGGGAAAGGTGGATGTTTGCTGTACTTGAACAAGGTCCCTAAGCTGGCAGCCCTGGGACGAGGAAGCTGCCAGCAACAGCATTTCCAAAGTGTAGACCTTGCAGCTGACAAACCAAGTTAATCAGACAGATTTGCAGAGGCCCATACCAGCAGGGAAACCCTCTGCAATATCACTGGCAAAAATATCTCCCACTCAGCGCTGAGCTTGGTACTGGCTGATAGGGACTGTTCTTCAGGGCCAGAGGAAATCTTGGCAATTTTTCTTATTACAAACAAACAAAGTAAAAAAGCAAACAACTCAGTGTTGTTTATTGTGGAATATGATGCTTAGAAACTCAGAGTTTCAAATAAAGATCGGTAGAGGTGTTGGTTTTTGCCTTTTTTTTTTTTCTTTTAAAATTAAACTGAGGAACTTTATGTTTGCAAGAATTTGGATTTGGTAGATGGCTTTAGGTCTGGTAACTGGTTATTACCAGCATTTAAATCTCAGGGTCCAGCATGCCAGAGGGACTGTCACAGAAATCAGGACCTTGGCCTACCCAAACCAATTCTACTGGCAAGAAGTGGCACTGAGGAAAGAAAAGCCTGAAGCATAAGATCATTTTCACAGGGGGGGTTAAAGTCACTACTCAAAACTGGAAAAAATAGTAGCATTTTAAGATCTTACACTGGTATCAGGGTTTCGAATGAATCTGGGCTGAGCCCGGAAGGAAGGAGAACGGACAATAGATGGTGAACTAGCTGGATTATTTTGGATATAGACTTAGAACATGTGCTCCATTGTTTCCAACGCAGTTTACTGAAGAATTTCAAATATTCCTGGATTCTATGTAATTTTTAAAAATCAAATATTATCCACCAACTAGAAACTCTGCATTCAGCTCCTGATTCAGACATGAAGCACCATGAAAGGCTGCACCATTTTAGGAAAGGAAGAATGGTGGCTTCCTGCTTACAGACACGGGGACATTGGCTTTGTGTCCCCGAGCCATTCACCCAGTCTGTGGACGTCTTTGCAAAATCATACAGCTACTGCTTATAGCTCCCTATAGTTTGTACAGAAGAACTTGGAGCGCAGCTGCCTGTCTCCCTGGGTCCTCTCTACAGAAGGGAAATTATTCCTTCTCAGGTTTCTTCAGACACTTCCATTCCTTAAAATCTTACCAACATTATCCATAGTTTGCTCCTGCTGACCTTTTCCGGCCTACCTCTTCCTCATCTTTTACTCTCAGGCTCCAAAGATCTCCCCATCCTCACCTCTACCCCTTAGATACACATATTCTTTTGTATTTAACTATTACAAATATTATTTTTCAGTCTTCTCTTTCATAGAATAAAATGCCTATAAGGCATGTTTTTTAAGGAACTACTCTTTAAAGAACTACTACTTATGTTATATAAGTAATTTTCCCAAAGATTAAGATTTCTGAATGTGTATTTTCTCTGTAGACACCGAAATGGCAACAGAGAGCAGTAATCTGTTAATACCTTTCCTTTGAGAAACTGTTCTGTATAACTAGCGTTTCACCAGAGACCTCCTCAATCCAGACCTCCATCCAAGGAAAAATCGTTTATTATTGTTACCACATGAAATCCCAGAAAGCCACAAGAACAAAGTTTCTTGGCTAATAATGTTTTCTCATGGGACTAAGTATATCTCTAGACTATGAAACCACTAAAAAGGCACTAAATGAAGCCTGAAAACTGAAGACCATTTCTGTAAGGTACTCGACAAGGAAAAGGAGAGTGCCAGTGGTCTGGTCAACGGGCCTTTTGATGAAGATTTTCCAGCTCTTAAACCATTGTATATGCTTTACTTATTTAGGTTTCACAGTTCTGGAGCTGTACTGAAATTTTCCATCTCTATACACAGCTGGATAATGAATACTCTTTTGGTGATGCTGATGTGGCTCCACCTGACCTGACTTGCAAAGGAGTTTTGTGACTCTGTAAGGCACTTGGCCTGAAATGGAAACATGTGGAAAAGACCCCAGAAGTACAACAAGCCTGCTTACTTATGTTTAGCTTACTTCACTAATTTTCCACTGTGTTCTTTTACCAACTGAAAAGAGACTAATATGCCTGTCTTTTTTGATATGCATTCTTTGCACTAACCCAAGGAAGAAAATATGGTCAGCTACAACTTACCAGCTCAGGATTTTTCTCATTTCTTACCTCACTAACATTAAGATAAAAGGGCTTTTTTTTTTTTTTTTTTAATTTGTTTCTTTGTTTACAGGAGGTAAAGATTTCTGAACCTGATTTTGTAATGTCTGTAATCTGTACAGAGGCAAAAATATAGAGAGATTAGTATTAATGTCTTTATAAAAATAAAATGATCTGCACAATGAGAAAGCCTCAGATTAGCAGCAATTCGCTATAGTGGAAAAGTGCCAGACCATTGATCTATCCAAAGACCTGGCAATGAGTCACATCGCCTCAATAGGCAGTAGTCACAGAAAGTGGTATTGATTGACTTTAGTCATGATGCATAATGCATTACTAAGGGCATCATTAACATGCATTGCTCCTGGACAGCACATCAGTTATTAGAGCAAGTGTTCATGTAACCATAGATTTCGTTGTTTCAGAGCCTAAGGGCAGATTAAGCCAGTATGGATTTCTTCCCATATGCAAGGACATAGCTAAGGACAAGGCTGCCAGCATTCACTATGGCCCTGATGAGGACAGGCAATCCATTAAACTGAAGTAATTTGAATGTTCATGTCCATATCCATACAGTTAGTCTGGAAGAAAAGCAATATTTGGGATTTTTGTGCATAGCACAAACAGTGCTCAGTAGTTCTCCAGCAGTAGAGAGCAAAACTGCACAACTGTCTGATATGGAAAATTTCTACTGTGCATTCGAGGTTTTTTGCAGTGCATTCTTTCTTGCCTTCTAGACCCTGAAAATCAGAGATTGCCTCCTTTTCTCATAGCCAACAGTGTGAAGTAGCAAAAGCAACGCAGTTCATTAGCATCTGCTTGGAGACTGAAGTGTTCCACTGTCACAGGCATAAAGTCTCCACATTCCTGTAATTCTGGCTTCGGTGTGTTCTGGGAGGTTTGTACCAAAGTTTGTTTTCTTATTTTATTGCACAGAATATAAAATGAACAAACAAACTAACAAAAAAAAAAAAAAAATAACAAAACAACAAAAAGAAATCTTCACTAGCTTTTGTTGGTGAGAGAGGACAAAGGCCCCTCACTTTCATAGGATATTGCTAGAAGTGAGAACTGACAGATGACAGCTATGAGTTTTTTGATCTTCATTGCAGTTTCCATGCAGTCTTACCAATCTCCTGCTAAAAATATGCTGTTTTTAAATGTTTTATTTTTATATTTATCTCTAATACCACAGAACTCTAAAAGCTACTGTCTTTGATACCAACACCATGAAACTAGATGATGATGGGTTTGGGTAAAATTGTCTGCTAGTTGTGGTGTCTTTACCACTCCACTGAAAAAGTTCATATTATTGTACCTGGTGCTGTACTTCACAGCCTGTTATAGACAATAAGGTCTTGGTATGGATTCAAAGGCAATTGTCAATGTTCATTCTACCTAGCTGCAGGCCTTGGGCTGAACTATCTGCAGTAAAGCCTACAGCCTCGCAAACTTCTGGTGGGCTACAAACCCATGTTCTGCACTCAGTAAATAGCGCAACTTTGAAAACTAGCTAACCAAAGCATCAGCAGAAAGCAAGTCTCTTTTTCAGGAACTGAGTATTATGCAATTTTGGCATAAAAGAGCTGAAAATATGGATAAAGTGGGAGTTTCTTCAGCCCTCTGGCTGAAATGAGTGCACAGAAGTATATATCTATATGGACATCCCAGCAATCACCTAACTCCATTCTGTCAAGCCAGAGTAAGTTTCTTTACTGAGGTTTGTAACAAAAGGAGTCAGAGTCTACAACTGCTGCCCATACTTATGCACCGAACTGAAAGGTACATGTGAACCTAATTCACATTACTGGAGGAAGTCAGGCATCTCCAGAAACTTAGATCTTGGATGAGCTAATTACCTTACCTTCTAGAGGAGTATTCAATAGAGAGAGGAAGATAAAAGGAAAAAAAAAAAAAAAAAGAGAGAGACCATTTTCCAATTTTAGGCATCTGGATTTAGATTTGGAAATATGAAGGTGGAAATGGAAACTGCATCATTTTCCTTGTTGGTTTGCCAGAGTAACTTATCACTCTGTGATGAATTTCAAAAATCCCCACAGAGCATTGAAGCAGTTAAAGCTGAGAGAAGCAGCATGAAAAAATAATTCTGGCTTCTGGGAATAAAAGAGTACAGATGAGTCAAAGCAGATATGGAAAAGGCTTTATCTGTTCTGTGGAATGAAGGTATTCAGGTCTTAATTGCCTTTGAACTGAGAAGTGTAAGTTATGAAATCAATATTAATCTTCTTCACATCAACCTTCTAGCTTTCTTGATTCTTCCCAAAATGTGAGCAGAAGCAATAGAACTGAGTTCTTCTGGAAAAATTGTAGATGTGGTACATGACCTCCTTTTCACCAGCTGTTTTTCAGCAGACAGTGTCAGAATTACATTGTCACTGGTTAGGTAGTGACAGTCCTGAAAGGAGAAGAAAAAAAAAAAAAAAAAAAAGTCTTTGGTAACAGAGTAAGTAATAAAACAGAGAAAATGGCTTATGAAAAGTTAGGTCAGTGAGTATAATTGCCCTGAAAAGTATTTATTAAAAGACCTCTGTTTTCATCCTTGAGCCAAATTCCCATCTGGTAACTTTAAAATCTCATAGATTTATGTGTAAAATATGTTTATTTCAATATTGCTACAGGAACTTCAAGGAAATAGAAAACGAATCCTCACGTTGCCTAGATGAGGAAGTTCATACCCATGTCTCAGAGATTTTATGTTTTTCTTCACATATACTTCATTTTTTCTTTCAAATCCATACCCTTAAGTTGACTGCGGTGAAGGTGTTTGTTTCACATTCCTGCTCAGGAAAAGGATTAGAAGACTACAGCTTTTTCAACCTGCATAGTGTATAATACCAGAAAAATAGGAAAAACAGTCTTGTGTCACTTTTTAACAGGTCAGAATTTATATGCTGGAAGACACCCTGAAGTTTTAAAGAATTTTCAATAGCTCAATAGCCTGCAGTCTGCTCCAAATGCCCATTTCTGAAGGCTCTGTTTCAAATATGAAATAAAAGAAATGAAGTGACAATACTAAATGTACACTGTGCCATGATAAGGAAAACCCTCACTTCACACAATATTGCCTACTTTGACCACAGTAGAAGCAAATGGAGATTAAGACACGTTTTGACTTGTTTTTAAATTTGGACATTCTTTTGGAATGGAAATGCAGCCTGTGTTGATTTTATTTTTTATCTATTTCTAAGAAAGTTCACCCAACTTCTTAAACAAAAATTTATAAATCACTTTATTTTATAAGTTGTAACTTATGAATTTTTTTGAACTATATGAAAGGCTTGTGTAGAAAAGGCTTCACAGGATAGAAAAGAGAAAGACAGATCTTTGTATAAAAGTTAAACTTTTTAGTTCAAATACAAAATAAGTAATAAATAGTAACATTCGCAAGAAGCATGTGGAATAGTTGAGGGCAGAGTTTTTAATTCTTTGTGCACAAACAGAATAACTTTAGTATATGTGTGACCTTGTGCAATGATAAGAGAACCTTTCAACAAAATATGCTCAAATGAGGATAGCAATAGAGTGACTGGCCGCCAAATACAGAAAAGGAGTTTAATTCTTTTCTCTTTCACTTAATGAGCAGAAAATGTTAACAGCTACAGGGTGCTGCCCTCATGATCGTCCAAAAGCTGTCCTGAGTGAAGAGACAATTAAACCGACCGATGAGTGCTGCAGCATGTGATGATCTTAGAATAACTGGGCTGGAGATCTGAAGAGGTTTTATAGACAGTGGAAGAAGTCATGAGCCAAATATTTTGGATTCACTTGTGACCCATTTGTATTAATTTGCGGCTGCAGCTGCCAATGGGAAGTTCGCTTCCACCCTGCTGATTTTCCTGAAAAGTATCAATGGATGTTCAAGCAATGCCCACACTGACACAGCTGTGGGGTGTTGCATTGGCACATGCAAAAGGGGACACCCAGACACGGCAATTAGATCCTTACAGAGAAAGGATAGGTCCTGTTAAACATGCATACATCTGCAGTGTGACACCAAGCCAGGGACGAAGAGTGTCCATGCTCAGGACATTTGCTCCTCTCTTTTCTTAGAAAAGGGCAGTCTAATGTAACATATACATGTCTTTTCCACTGCAGACAGGAACTCCATACTGGAGTCACGAACTCAATAAACTGATTGATTTGCTACAAATCCTTACATCTGTTCAAACTATTTTAAATTCCAGTCAACCCTCAGTCTCACTTGGTTTTGATCCCAAACCAGAAGCCAGTTCTTATCCAAGTGGCTTAGCAATGTGTCTTTGTGCTTCTGCCTAAATTTATTATTTTAACAGTTTCCTTACTCAAAAAAGATGGTGGACTTGGTCACGATATATGCTGTCCTGAAGGAATGCATTGGAGGGTCATTTTCAGGCATGTGTTGCTCTTACAGACTTTACAATGAGGTTATGTGTTATGTGACAGAATAAATGTTGACAGAGGACAGCATGAGATCTTTAAAACCTGTCAGGAAATCATGTAATTTACCAATCATTTTCTGCTCTGAAGGATGTTCTGTGTGTCTGTCTCTAATTATAGCAAAACTGTACAGATTGTGTCAAAACTGCCTGCTATTATCCAAACTGCACCAGCTACTGCTGACAAAACATGCACATCTCCTAATTAAGAACACTTTAAAATTGACTTCTTTAAATTATGCAGACCTCCCAACTTTCACTTTTTGACAACTTACTCTGAGATTTTTGTAGCGGGAGGAGTAGGAAACCAAGAATATTTTAGATTTTTCCCCTCAACCTTAACTGTATAGTATACTGAAATAAACCACAATGTGCAAACAATATGTCAGAAAGAAAGCCTTTGGCTTGACAGATTGCATGGCACAGCATAAAATAAAATTGTGTTGTTCTAAAGATCTGAAGTACAGAACGTAACATGCTTTAAATATGTTGTTATTTTAAAGATCTCCAAATGTTTGGACATCTCGAGAGATAGCTTAATTCATTCAACCATCTAAGTTAATGGCATATTTCTTTTGCTGACCTTTTGTGCAAGACAGCAGAATGCACCTTCACTGATGGCGCAGGAAGTGCCATTAGCTCAGCTTTCCAAAATTGCAGCGTGTGCTGAGAATAACGTGAATGTAGAGAGCAATTCAGTCTGTCTTGCTTTTCTGAATAGTGCAATTCACATTCATTTTGAGGTAATAGATGGACTTTGTGAGTCCAAACACCTGAAATTTTGTTTTCCAACCCCAAGTTGGAAGTCCTCATTTTCAGTCAGTTCTACTTTGATGATAAATGAGGACCAATTTCTGCACCTAAGAGGACTTCAGCCCAATCCCAGGTTATTTGCATGTGTTTTAATTCTCCACAGCCATTCCAAATTTATTGGCCAAAAATACAAAATGAGTGAAAAATTGAGCTCTACATTAGACCTAAATGCAATTTTCATGTCTAAAAACTGATGACAGTGTAAGGAAGGGGGAAGGATTTTACCTCAGAAAACAAAACAGATCTAAAGATTCTAATGTACACCAGAAATATGTTTACAAACAGATTTAAATGATTTTAAAGATCATCTAGTCCAGCCACGGTTCTGAATAGGCTCTCTATTTGGATCGCCACAGTCTTTTGGGGGCAAGCTCACTGCCTGGTGGAGCCCACGGCAAAAACTGTGGCCACAGAGACTGCCAGTAGCCAGGATGGACTCGAAAGGGAGGAGGGACAGAACTCCTGTGCCCCACGCAGGAGCTCCCGCAGCCACCACTGCAGCACTGCGGGTGGTTATAAAGTGCTGGGCCCCCCTCCCCGTGCCTGGTGGGCTGCGAGGACTCGCGGCCCTCCCGGAGGCTGTAAGCAGAGGGCCGGGGCGCAGTCGCCATTGCCCTGGCAACCCCCGCTCCCTGTCGGCCTCTCCCGCGAGAGCTGCCGGGTGCGGCCTGGTCGCGCTGCCCTCCCGGGCCGCCCCTGGCGAAGCAAGGGCCCGAGATCCCCCTGTAACTCGTGGGCAGGCGCTGTATTCTAAATGATAGCTTAAAAAAGAGCTGGTATCTGACGGTAGAACTCGGCTCCTGACTAACTCATGGGAAAGAAATCCCCAGAGTGCATGGACAGGCAGTGCCTTGCCGTATTGTCATGCTCTTGGACAGGCTGCGCCTGGAGGTGTCCATACCCCAAAATTGCTACACTTCTGTGTTCTTGGATCAGCCCTTTCTGTCATTTGTAGATTCTTTGCAGTCAGTGAAGCTTTGATTTTTTATTTATTTATTTATTTATTTATTGACATGAAATACTGTCAGCTTAGACAGAAGTACTTTGAGTTGAAAATAATCAGCAGTGTAATAAAAGTAGCATTGCTACGTGAATGACTAGCTAAAGCCCCCGTTCCAGCAGTGTCCCAAAGCAGTATGCCAATGCAAGGTGGTACTGGATCATGTCACCTCCATTTCCACACTATTATCCTTTTATTTCTCTATTTGGTTTTGGGACTTCTGAGCATTGTCATGGAAGCACAAGAGATTGATGGTGATAAGCAACAAATGGATCTAAGTGTTTTGGATCAAACACTGGACGGATGAGAGACAGCAGAAAAGAAATGCCTCTCTATAGAGTTAGTTTTCACACGAGCCAGTCGTTTGAGGCTCCCTTTGTAGTCAGAAAAAGGAAAGAAGTGCATTTTGGCCTCAGTTTCCACATTATACTTGGCCAGCAAAAACACTACTCCGAACTATATGTTTATCTCATAAATTCTTAGCAACTGGACAGTTCCCACCTGAAGAAAGAGAATATTATGAAAGAGAATATTATGAAAGGCCACAAACACCGTGTGTGCATCTCAGTGAACACAACACTGAAATAGTATGGTGGAAGGAATCTGAAACATCACACACCTCTTTCAAGGATGTTTATACACTCTAAGAAAGCTTTAAAACCTCTGATCATTCAACAATTTGCCATTGGTACTTGGGTTGCAGGTGGCGTACCTTATGATTGTAGAGGTCTGGTACTGATTCAAACCACACAGGGTTAAAACAACTTGATCAAAGACGTCACAGGAAGGAGTTTTCCTGGACAGGCCCTGCATCACAAATGCTTTGAAAGTTACTGACTTGCAAAGACTAAGATAATTGGCTTCTTTAAGTGTTTGAGAAACAAGGGACTTTTCATGAGTAAATAGCACAAAGACCACTGCAAACTGATAGATTGCCCTTTTATTTGGTAGAGAGACACATCCATATTTGGGTCATCCAGATTTTTCCTATTTTGTGCAAACTGTGTCCTGTGCTTGAAAACCCCTAGTTGTCACAGATGCCATTTGCTAAAGGGAGAAGCAATGCAATTCAAACTCAAACATTAATTCAAAGATCAATACAGTAGTAAACCACCAGAATATAACATGATAGACTCATCTGAAGATTTTCCTTCAGCCAAATGGTATTAATTTCAAAATCCCCAGTCAAAAAGACCTCAAATTAGATTTCTTGTTAAGGCTTTCAGTGCTGAGGGAGATTAATACAGACTTCAGACAAGCAGTCAGCAGAAACTGATTTACAATGAAAATCTCCAGGCTTCAATCCATTGTCTTCCAGAACTCATTTCGTCAAGAAAGAAAGACATCATTTTAAAATGTTTTGCCAAAAGGCAGATGTCCAACTTCAGGCATGTAAGTGTCTCACTGTCATCTACCAGTTTGTTTTTCAGGCCCTAAAAAAGTGGAAATCTAAGTACAGAGTACATGAAACAGATAGGCACCATAGTAACTCATTATTGTGAATGGAGGAATAAAATATCCAGGAAATATTTAAATTTAAAAAACTACAAATGCCAAAGTTTCCAGTGATATACAAGCACAATTTGGAATGAGTATTGCTCAGGGATAAGAAAAGTTTTTTTTTTGTTTTGTTTTTTTAAGAAAAATTCACATGAATGTATAGTTTTGTGATAACCCTATAATACTAATTAAAATCAATCTATTAAATCCTGAAGTGAGTACTCTCCAACAATTTTGTGATAAATAATGTTTTTTCATTGTACTGTCTTATTATTATCCAGTAAAAACTGGATGCCTCTAACAAGGAACTAGTCTAAGAAGAACAAGGTTGAAGGAATTTGGTTTGCAAGGACCTAAAAATGTGGGATGAAAAAAAAGGAAACTATAAAAATTGACTATCCTTGACATTCACATTTTGTCCTGGAAATTAATATAAAAGCAGTTCAGAAGCTTTAATGAAAACCACTTTGAAATCTAGATGAAGAAATTTTCCATTATTAGAGTCTATCTCACATTAAAATAAATGAAAATTATGACTTCATTTAAAAAAAAAAATCTGCCTCATCCAAGAATTGGCACATTATTTTCATTGTTTTCTGACACTGTTTTAATTACTGCATTGAGTGAACCTGATGTTTGGGAAGGGTGAGAACAGGTGTGAGAAACAGATACTTTTTTGTAAAATAAATTGGTTTCTAGTCACAGAACAAGCACTACTAGAACACCAAATACTACCATTTCACCATATCAGCAATTTATTGCTAATTTAAATTATCAGTAATTTACTTCATTTCCTGAAGATGACAAGTGTTATTTTCTAACCTGACAAATTACGAAATTGTTTTCTTTATTATTATTCTTTGTTCACACCTTAAACAATCAGGAAACTGCAAAATGAATAAAAAAAAAACAAAAACAAGGAGTTTCATTTCACATCTTTCAGATGTTTCTTACTTGAAGAGTGATATCTCAAGTTCTCCTTGCCCTACTATTTATGGATGAAGATGCAGTGCCAACCTTTTCTCTATTATTTTTTTTTCCTAAGAATTAACTAGCCACTTTATTTTGGAGCTCATAATTTACTGTTCAGTAATTTTGACTGTCCTGATTTGAGCAGTTCTCAATCTTTTGTGGCTGATGATTTTAACAGTTTGATGCTAAAGCCAGTGAAGGATAATGTCTTTCAGCTTTTCTTCTAGACAGTTGATTTACTTTTGTCTTATGAGAAAAAGTATGACCTTAGATGCAGAAATGAATTGTTTAATGGTTTTCGTCACACCCACGCAATACCAAACCATATACAGTTTTGAGTATATCTTCTTGAAGTATGTAAACCTGACACCAGGAGCTGGAAATATTTAAAATATTCAAAATCTCAACATGTTTTTTCTTATTATTTGTACCTTAAAACACAGCTGCCAGGCTCATTGAGACGAACACTTCCTTTTGGTTTTGCACGTCTCTTTTGCAGCCACTGATCCATACTAGTACTGCTAATTAAACTGTAAAGATTTTCACAATTGCTTCTAACAAGCATGTGGAGGAGGAGATGTTTACATGATGATTTGCCTTGTTAACTGCAAAAAAGTTACAGCTTCTTTATTTCACTTGTGTCTGACTTAGCTAGGCAACTGGTCCTGCCAACTGAGCTCACTTCTGAGGCACATAGAAGCAGAAAAAGCTCCTCTTAGGGTAACAAATACAAGACAGTCTGGATTTTATCTCTATTTTAGTCTCCCTGTTAGGAGCAACACGGAGGATTTTTAGGAAGGCGAACGTTGCCTGACCTGATGTTGTCCTGTACCTACCAGCTGTCAGGGATAGAGTTGACCCTCCCAGACATTATTAACATATGCACTGCACACAGAAGAACAATATGGTTTGTATCACCTTAGAGTATCCTGTCTGTGAGAGAACTTGGGACCTAGTGATCAGAAACACAGTGCTTCCTCTTAACAAGAAAATGATTGATTTTTTTTTTTTTATTTATGCATTCTAAATACATTATTCAGAGGTCATGAGAAAAATGGGTACCCTCGTAAAATGAATGCGATTAATTCATTCTCTCGCACACACACAAACATACACACACACAATTTTATAGTTACCTCCATGGGCATATGGATGAAAACAGCTCGGTAGGGGTTGGGTTATGAATTTCCTGAGGGTCAGGCATTCAGTGTGGTACTTTCTCAGGGATAAATACATTCAAGACTCACTGTGGTAGGCACAATCTTTATTGCAAAAAAAAGAGATGATATGTCTGTAAAGATGACATAAGTATAAAAAATAAATTATAGAAATTGCAAGTAGAATAAACAATGCAAAGACAGCAAATGTCACTTTAAATGGGTGGATCTATTTAGGAAAGGAGAGGAGACTTAAGGGAAGGATGTGCTCTGACGAAGTTGAAACCATGACCCAACTTTATAACCACAGCTTTGTCTGTACTGAATTTGTAATCACGGTTTTAGTTTTCAGTGCTGAAGGATATCTCACACTGGGAAGCTGAGACAATGAGGGGGTTGACAGGAGCCAGGGGTGTATCTGACTTGAGATGGCAAGCAACTGTCCAAAGCCATGTTCATATCAGTCTGAGCTGTACGCTCTGAACTGCTTTGTCAGCCATCATGCTAATTTACATTTACAAGCCAAGTTTTTAGCTTAGGGACTTCATATTCAATTGGTTTAGTGTCAGTTTGGATCAACCTTTTCCATTCTATTCTCTTTCACACTGCCAATATTAACCAGTGGTGTCAGCCACGAATAATTGTTCTCTTCTGTTTAAACTTCAGCTATGTTGCTCCAGACTGCAGTGGAGAGATCTTGCAAAATAGCTCTCTATTTTATAGAGCTGGGGAAAAAGGGATTTAGAGGAGGCAGTTCCACATCATGAAAATGGCAAGACATTAGATGCTGTAGAAATGTCTGGAGGTTTCTGCAGCAGATTGCACATTTCCTTGTAGCCTGTAAGACTGAATTCAGAGTCTAGATTTAGAAACTCGAGAGTCTTGCTGGGAGTGCTTTCAGAATCACTGACTCACAAATACAGTTAAAAGCTCAAATTAAAAGTTTAGGGCTTCTAAATCTTGCTGAAAAACTTCAACTTGAGAAATACTCTCTTCCCAATACTTCTGACAAAATTCAGCCCCATCCTTCAGCATGCTAAACAGGCAGTCCCAATGGAGAAGTGGGTTGCAACCCTGTTATTGAAACTTGCAATATACCACAGTAAATACTATCTAACAGAGAAGCTTGGAGAAGGAAAGCATGCATGGTGAATATTTCAAAAGAACCTCCACAGGCTCTGCTGTGCTCGCAAGCAATTGCCAGTTTTACTCCCATGTTAAGAGATATCCCTGCGATCATAATTGCTGGTTTTCAAGATCTAAGAATCCCAAACATGTCCCTAGTTTGCCCAGTGTCTGGATCCTATAATTACATTAATAGAAAAGACTCTTTTTTCAGTGTCATAATGAGAACCTGCAGACTACAGTGGCAGGCTTTTGCTGAAATTTAAGATGCATGGGATGGCTTCATGTCAAAAATGGTTTTGTAGAAGTCTGGAATATATGCAATAGAGACACTTGACACCGCTTCCTGCCCATCAATATTGTTTTTAGGTGGAGCATCCTTTTGTTTGTTAGTGATTATAATCTATTAAAAGTGTCAGAAATTACAGTGATTTTCATTTATAAACCTATTTTTGTTTTTCTTTTTCAAAACTTATTTTTGCCTCACCTAACTGAATGGTACTTTAAATATGAGAGCAAAGCCATGTGTTTGTGTCTAACCTGTTATCATGATCATTGAGAAATTAGTGAAGGCAGAGAAACAGCATAGCATCACAAATCTCTACTTAAATAAAGGAGGAAAAAAAGGGAGATAAGGCAGGAGGGGAGAATTCTCCAGACAGAATTAATCTGATCTAACCTTTATTTTTTTTCCTTTTCAGTCACACAGAAACTAGTCACCCAAACTCTCTTAAGAATTAAATAAGAGAAATAAGCAATTTTAAATCATGAATCATCAGACCTACTTTACACACCTTCATCATGAGCTGACTCATCCTCCAGACTCATTTGAGTGTATTCATTTGATTCCCACAAGCTGCTAAGGAATCCTACAGTGATTAGCTGTCATGCAGATGTTTGCATTGCACTTCTCCACAAAAAGTTTGACTATCATGTCCTTTGACAAGAGGCTTATTGAAAAGGAGAATCCCACCATCCAAGTTTTGGTGTTTTGTGGAAAGGGGTGGAGAGAAAGGATAAGGCACTCGTGACTCTACTGAGGAGGGGACGCACTTTTTTAATATTTGAATTTTCTGGTCACTTGTAAAGAAAAGCCTTTTCTTCCAGAGATGAAGCTTAAAGTTCCTCTATTCTAAGGAAACATTCCTTCCCCATCTGTGGAGCTTCTCTCAGTGGCAAAAAAAGATCCTTACATGAACAAAAGAACTGTTTTGGATGGTGACCTTGGGGGCTGTTAATACAATTTCTGTCTTCCAGTTAAACCATCTCTGCCCTTATCAAACAGCTATTCTAACAGGGAAGTGGTGGTGGTGCCCATGTCTTTCTACTGATTTTCCCCCTTTAGCAGGAGGACAGGTGGCAAAATAGAACATCTCAGAGAACTATACAAGTATGTATTTCCTAGACAGTGCAAAGGGTGCAGAGAAAAAAATAAATAAAAATCGGTCTAGTAGGTATTTCACTGACTACAGAAGTTTTCAAAAATCTGCTCTTCTGCCTTCTCTGGTTAGTATTTTCCCATTATATTGGATAAGTAGAAATGGAAGAAGATTATCATCTTGCTCCACTATCTTTGCCAAGTTTTTCGCATGTTAACTGATCAAACCTGATTGTAAGAAATTAATAGCAAGGTGACCTAGGTCTGAGTGTACACTGAGTAGTAGCATGTAATGAAAGATAATAATGTCTTGTTATTCCTTGTTTCTAACTTGACACGGAAGGTTCGGGAGACTGTACAGACTGTCTATGCTCAACAGTATGCAGTTTCTGAAATGTAAACCAGCGTTTCTATAGCATTATCAGCAAAGTAGATAAGTCAGATCCAAACATCTCCAAGAAAGCAATAGGCACTTGGTCCTAGAGAGTCAGGAACTAGCTCTACAAGGCTTGGAACTCAATTTGCAGATGCTTCAAGACACCTACGCGTTTCCTCAGCTGACTTATATTTCAGTTAATGAAATGGTGTCACAAATACTGTTTTAACAAAACCTTTTAATCAGCAGTTGTCTCTTCAGTCATCTGTTCTGACACTGAAGAGTTGTTCTCCACTACAACCATGCAAGATGGTGACATTTCTCATTTTATAGACATTTCTAACAAATGACAGTAAGATAGGCAGTTCTATCAAACACTGATTAGGCACTTTGATGTCTCAGACATCTGAACAAATCTGTGGGTTGTTTCTAGTCCTTGGCATCTGTGGCCAGAAAGTTAGTGTGATGGCAGCATAGTCACACATTTACTGATGATCTTCTCAATCCCAATTTCTCTAGACTAAAAAAAAAAATCACATCTTTTTTCCTCAGTACTAGAGAAACCTATGTTTTCCAAAGACATATTACATGTCATCATTTGATTAAAACCCAACTAGATGTTTTAATCCAAGAAAATTAGTTTAACAGTGTCATTTTGCATCTCTCCTTCAGGGTTTTGTTTGTTTGTGGTTTGTTTGTTTGTTTTTGAAAGAAGATCCACAATGGAAGTATAAAATGAGCTAGGAATGTCTTGAGGATGGCAATTACTTACCCTAGTGAAAAGATATATTAGCTGACTGCCTTTTAAGTGGAGTCAGACATCAGTAATATTTCAGCAAAGAATAAAGATTCCCAAGTAAATCTGATTGACTCATAAAGAGGATGCAAGACAACTTTTCACTTCTCTGAATCTAAACAGGAGTTTGGAGCACTGTGTAGATCCATGATGAAAAAAAAAATAATAAAAAATACGTCCTTGAAACTCCTAAACCAATACATTTCTAGGGCCATATTTGCATGGGTACTTCAAATAACTTTAGAATACAATTGATCTACACATTTTATTCATTAAACATATGCAACTGAATATTTTTTTCATAGCAAACTGTAGGTTACAAAATTATGTCCTTCCTTTCCCCAAAAAATCTTGCTCAGTAATTCAAATTTCTGCTACAGTCAAGGATATATTACTTTTCTTCTCCTTTATGAAGGGGCCACATGAACCTCATGTAGGCTGATAAATCCAAGTGTAAGGCCTTGCACCTGGACTGGGGCAATCCCTGATATAAATACAGACTGGGTGATGAATTGGTTGAGAGCAGCCCTGCAGAGAAGGATTTAGGAATACTGGTGGATGAAAAATTGGATATGAACAGGCAATGTGTACCTGCAGCCCAAAAAGCCAATTATATTCTGGTCCACATAAAAAGAAGTGCGGCCAGCAGGCTGAGGGAGGTGATTCTCCCCACTCTCATGAGTCCCCAGCTGGAGTATCAAGCCCCCAAGCACATTAAGTACATGGACTTCTTGGAGCAGGTCCGGAGCGGGGCCACAAAAATGATTGGAGGGCTGGAACACCTCTCCTATGAGGAAAGGATGAGAGAGTTGGGGTTGTTCAGTCTGGAGAAGAGAAAGCTTTAGAGAGTCGTTATAGTGGCCTTTCAATTTATAAAGGGGTCTTATATGAAAGATGGATGAGGACTTTTTACCAGGGCCTGTAGTGGGATGGCAATGGCCAACAGTTTTAAACTGAAAAAGAGTAGATTTATATCTGAAATAAGGAACAAATTATTTAGTATAAGGGTGGTGAGACACAGGAACAGGTTGTCCAAAGTAGTTGTGGATGCCCCATCATTGGAAGTGTTCAAAGTCAGGTGGGATGGGGCTTTGAGCAACCTGATCCATGGCAGCGGGATTCAACCAGATCTTTAAAAAGTCCCTTCCAACCCAAATTGTTCTGTGATTCTAAGGCAGAGCCCACATTGCATCTTTTTGAAAGCCCCATCTTAGGCCTGATCCTTTATCCAGCACTAAGGAACATCCAAAAGCAAACAAAGAAATAAGGACGAGCTTGATTTAATCAACTTTCAGGAGTATGGATGTGAAAAATAACTCTGGGAGTCCTAGGGAAACATCTTGATGTGAGATTTTTCTCACTTCCTACACAAAGAAGTCTCACATACTGGAAAGGGGAAGTTGGTGAAGAGAAAGTAGTGAGATTGGTAGTTCCCCTTTGGTAGAATATATCCAAATTTATTAGGTACACCAACTCTACTTTGTTCACTACAAGGTTTGGTTTCAAAAGTCCCTCCTTGGCAGAGTGAACACCTGGCTCCGCAGATGAAAAGAGGTGAACGTTCAGCTGTTAGGAAAAACATTTCTCTAGGAGCTTGACTCTTTCCTCCCAGAAGCAGAGTTTCTGAAGAGTGATCAGCATGTGCAGGCACCAGGCAGGAGGATATTTGTTGAGTCCTGTATGGACTGGCTCTTGTGAGGTTATTGAGATCCAGCCACCAGCAGGTGTGCACAGCACCTTCACATATCTAAAGACCGGTAGTAGCTTCAAGCTGGCAGTAACAGGGTTTTTCCCCTCTTGGGCTGCATGGCTTTTCTTTTGACATTTTAATTACGATCACAACGTCAAAGAACCTCAGAAACTCAATTACTGCCTGAAGAGTAATGGGAGTGCCTCAGGGACCAGGCTTAGCCTTCAGAAAACAAATTGCCAAATGAGGTGAGGAACATAGGCTGACCTTCCCCTGCGTGGTCTACAGAGCCTGCAGCACTGGCTCAGAATTGGAGCTAGTCTTCTGTGTGGGAAAACAGAGAGGCAACTAGGAAAAGACGCTGGAGATGGCACGTTGTACAAAGCTGTGAAAGTTGGCAAGTGTCCCACATCTTCTGAAAAGCACTTGTCAAAGAGTTTGCTGTACTTTTAACGTGTTTAATTTTCCACCGCTAAAGTGAACTCTGAAGAAATTGATGAAGTTATTGGAGGAGGGATGTGTGTGTACAGTGGCAAGGGACTTTATTTTCTCATACAATACGTCTTATTCTATATGCTAAAGAAACTGAAGCCTGAATTTACAGCATGAGATAGACTAAAGCTATGGAAATTAGACAAAAAAATAGCAATTATTAGGCGCACTTTCAAAAGAGATTCTGTAGAAAGTAGGCAGGAAAAAAACAGCCATTGGTCAAACTTACTGGGCAAAACTGGACATTCTCTGTATTCACAGGGCTGTGCTTCCTTCATTCCTTGCTTTCAGATCTAGTGGATGATTTGTGAATAGTAATGCCAACAACAAGCATTGCACAGTCTGAGAGTCACCAGAAAATGTTTGCACTGAGCAGAAAGTTTTGTGCTAGGATACCAGAGCTCTTTTGAGGTGACATGATGCCATTATACAAAGGGTTGTGCAGCTTTTGAAATTATTCATCTTCCTTTGCTATTTCTGTATATGAGTACTCAGGAGAATTAATGGTGTTATTTCTTGTAATATCCTGTAAGCCTGTGGATTGCTCTGACTTAATCGTACCCATACATTGCCTGTATGTTTCCTAGGATGTTGAAAAGACTTAATGAAAGAAACCAAAGCTTCCAGTGAGTCACAGCTGATTAGTCATAGGTGGGATTGGCTTCAAGGGTTGGCTGCCCTCTTGCAGCTCTGTTCTTCAAAATTCCCAGCAATTGTCATGCTTTCTCCCACACTGCCCTCAAGAGTGGGAAGAACTCAGTAAATATCCATGCAGTCACCTTTCTGTCCTTTAAATCCAGCTCTCAAAATGCCTACGGAAGGAAACAAGCTCAACAGGGTGAGTCCATTGCTGCATGGCAATTGCTATATTTTATTACAGCAAAAGTATAAATTTTCTTATGCTGTTCCTGTTGATCCTTTCATGTTCTGTTTTGTCTTGTGTAAGCTTTCTGGGACAAGGACCATCATATACGTGTGAATTCATATACTGCCCAGCAAGATGGTGTCTAAGATTCATTTTAAACATAAATAACATTAAAGCACCTCAATAGCATGACACTGTTAAGTTGCAAGCACAGGTGAATAGTATATACTTTAATTAAATCTGTATTATGCATGGGAGCTGTACGAAATCTTTCAGTAGATGAAGAATAACTCTTCTTCCACAGCTAATGGCCTTAACAGCTGTTTGGAATCAAGCAAAGAATTCTGAATTCAAATAACGGTTCAAAAAACATCCTTTAAAAAAGAATGCTTTGCCAGTGTCACCAGCAGCATCTAGTCAGATTTGTACAGAGACAGCGAGGCCTCTGAGACAAACTTTTTTTCCAGTGTCTTCAAACAAAAATGTATCTATCTCCTTAAACTTCCTTCTAAACCTAAAATTGACAATATTTGACAGTACCTTTTTACACAGGGACCTAAACCCTTGATAAGTATGGAGATCCTTTCAGCTGAAGGATCAGGTGAGTTACTTGGACATAAAGCCATATCTAGTTTGATTGAACGTGTGGCTTATTTATACATGGAGATATATCCTTCTCCAATTAGATTACTGCTCAATCCCCGCCATGGAGACCAAATATTCACTTGGTGATACTCTCCAATAATAATCCAGCTCATCCAATATGCCTAGAATTTCTTTGGCCACTCAAAAAAAAAAATATATATATATATATTATGTGGGATAACTGATAAAAAACAACATACCTTCCTCTGCCACATCCCTAAATGTAAGGGACTATTCAAACTAAATTCATCATGTTCAAGCTGAATGTTGCAAAGAGCTCTCTCAGTGGAGGGCACATGAATGAACCAGAACCCAAAGAGGGTGTGCACTTCCCAATACCACAGGGCAAAGAGGGACTTCAAGATAAATGTTTTCTGAAGACTCAACCATACTTTTCTAATAAAATCACACAAGAAAGCACTGTAATTTTCTTCAGCACATGAATGTTCAGATGTCCAGCAACTAATCCTCTAATCATAAGCACATCTATTGACGTCTGATCTGATTTTCTTCAAGAAGTTACTCTGAAAAGAGGTAGAAAAAATCAAAATTGGACTTTTATCCATTGAGATTAAATCAAAAAAAAAGGACAGAAAATATCAACGTTTCTGCAAGTGGTTTCTTCTGTATCAGATGAAGAAATTTATGAGATATCACAGAAAGTCAGAGCAAGCAATAACATTTCAAGGCCTAGACTCATTTTCAAGTGGCAATGTAGTTGGTAATTCAGCACTCAAAGCCATAATTACAGCAAATAACAGGAGAAATGGACAAAAGTTCAGGACAGTCATCTTTAAAAATCTGTCTTAAGAGGATCCTAAGGGCTGTGTTAGCACATTTATTCGATATGTGCTGATCCCAGCCATGACTCCAAACAGCTTTAAAGGGTGCTAATCCTCAAGACAAAGGACACTGAAAACCTAAAATGTATTAATAACTGGAGGCCAATCACCACTAGATAGATAATGCTGCAAATAGTTACATGCATACTTTTCTGTTAGGGTGACAAAGACATGCCCCATTAACTTTTAACAAGGAGGGATTATACTGCTTTCCAGCTGCTCAGAAAATAAGGATCCCGCGGCTCAATATGCACCATGCCAATTAAAAAAAAAAAAAAGCTATTGTTTGTGTTGTTTTTTTGACTTAGTAATGTATGAATGTTTCTCCTGGGTGATGGAAGGCAAAGCTTTTGACCAACACATGATCGTCTTCATTGAAAATGCCTATCAAAATGTTATGACTGATATAGAATGGTGAGAGGAGAATACAGTAGTCCCTGGTAAAACTGGGGTCATATAAGGAGACCTAGTGTCACTAGTCATCCGGCAATTGATCTGCAGTTTCTAACAAGAAAACATTGGCAATGGCTATCAGTAAGGAAGAGCACTGCTATGGAAGTCTCAGATTATTCAGTTTTATTGAGCAAATCGTGTGAAGGTATGGTTTATACTCTGACAACTGCAGTGTCCTGTTGCCATTTTGCTGGTCTTAAGACCCATTCTTAAAAGAACTATGCATTTGGTATTAATTCCACTCACACCTCATTCTCAACTAATGTCTCTGAGGCCTAGAAGGGAGGAACTGGAAGTCTGAAAATGAGACCTCCAAGCAAGTCTGGAAAATACTTGAGATTGTAGTTGGTCCTAAATTGAAACAAGCAGATTTAGACAACAATTAGAAAGGTACTACTGAATTGGTACTACTGAAACTTTTTCTGTTTCATGTGCTTAAGAACCCAAGACACACTCACCTAGCTGATCACTCACTCCACTCTAAACACCAGTTATTGAAGAGGTGCCTTCTTCTTGCTTGAACACAAAACAGTTTTCCATATGCCAGTTCTAGAAATGGAGAGCTGTGAGTGATGAGACTTACTAAATTTATATGAAAGCTGCTTCTCACATTGGTCAGCCCACTCTAATGGCACTACGATCCACCAAACTGTTTGGGGGTGAGAAGGGAGTCCAGAAAAATACTGAAAAGAAAGAGTATTTCTGACCCAAAGCACTACTAGAAACCTCCAAGCCATGAGTATATATGCTAGAAGTTCTAATTTAAACCATTTTTTTTTCCAAGGCCTGTAAGGAAGTAAATAGTTCATTCAAACAATAAACCAAACTATGAAGATAAAGCTGCAGAATGGGTCTTTTTAAAAAATGTCCAATCAGCATTGACTGGTTTATAACTTACAGCAGGATATTTGGATATTTGAGTGGCAACTGCTGATAGCCCTTGAACTTCGGGTAACATATATCCAACCAGGGATTTTGGGAGTTGGAGCAAGGACAACGTTGGAGTGATTCATAGACAGCAAGTTTCACGCTTTGCATATTTTAGGCATCTGCCAAGCTTTGAAGAATGTCTGCATTAAAACAACAAACTGTGCACCAAAAAAACAAGAAGGACATGTGGGCAGACTATGAAAAACCTTGTCCAAGGATGAACAGGAAGATCTCAAAGTCTGACTTGATGTTTGTAAAGGAAAAATTAACCCAGTGGTGGACTTTGCTGTCTGCTTTGAGTGCGAACCTATCACGCTCAGGAAAACAGCTGCAGGGAGTTTGGAAGCACAGTATTTTGACAGAACAGGGGACACTAGACAAGAGTCATCAAGGTCTCCACCAAGATCAAGTACTATTGACTTTCCTATTACAGCTAGAGGGAAAAAGGCAAGAAGGACTACCTGCGTAGTTAGTAGCCAGCCAAACTTATCTCAGACTGTGGAACAAATCCTCATGGGATATATTTCCAAGCACAGAAAACAACTGAATATGAAGGCAACTGGGAATAATTAATAAGGATTTTTTCATGATTTTTTTTTTTGTCATGCTTGACGTCAGCCTGATGGCCTTCTGTGGTGAAATAATGAGTTCTATGGACAAGGCAGAATAACAGACATATTTTACTTCAACTGTTGTAAGGTTTTTGAACACAGACTCCCACAATATCCTGCTTGCCAAATTGAGAATGAATATTTTAGATTGTTAGATTTCAAGATGCATGGAAAATTCATTGGATCATCAGGCTACAAGGGCAGTGGTCAACAGCTTCAGGTTTAAGGGGAAATATTCAAGCATCAATATTGTGGTAGATGCTGTTAACATCTTCCTAAACAGTCTCAACGAGGCAGCAGAATGCATCTTCACCAAGTCTGTGGACAGCACCATGCTGAGCAGGAGACTTTTCTGCAATGGTGGTCAGGGCTACTATTTGGAGAGTCCTCAGCAAGCTGGAGGACTGGACCATCCTGAATCTCATTAAGTTCAATGCAGACAAATGCAAACTCAGGACCTGGGACAGAGCAGCACCAGGAATCAATGTAGGTCAGCAACTGGCTGAGGAGCAGCTCTGCAGAGAAGGAAGAAGATGCCACAGGGACAGCAAGATGTAGAAGAGCCAGCAGAATGCTTGGTTACGACAAAGGCAACAGCATCCTCAGCCGTAGTAGCAAGAGGACAGCCACCAACTCTTGGCAATTGATCGTTTTCTTCTATTTGGCGCTTCTGAGGTCACATGCGAATTATTGTGTGTAGTCTGGAGCCTCCTGAGTGATATCAGGGAGAGACAAAAGGAGGGACATCCAAGATATTTGTGGGGCTGGAGTCTTCCACTATCTAAAAATCTGTCCTTGTAGGTGTGATAGAGTCAGAGTTATCAAACAAACACAGTGCAAGGACAAATAGTAAAGAAAATTCCATTTGGGCATGAGGGAAAAGTTCCGATTTTGAGACAGTGGTTGGGCAATGGATCAAATTTCCTCAAGAGGTATAGACTATCCACCCTTGGAGACATCCAAAATTCATCGGGGCAAAGCTCCGGGCAACTTGATCTCACTCTGTAGCTAGCTTTGATTTGAGCAATAGAGGAGGTTTGACTTGTGACCTCCAGAGGTTCTTCCCAACCTCATTTTTAAATTATTTTTTTATGAAAATTTTATGAAAAAAAGCCATGTCTGGATGTTGATAAGCCATTCTTGTTTGAAACAAATATTTTTTGGTTTTACAGATGAACAGAAAGGGTTAATCAAAAAGCGTAACTTACAGTTTTTCAAATGATGGTTCTCTCTCACTCATGAGGGCTTTGGATTAATCTATTTACCTTTCCAACTTTTATGAAGATTTCAAGTATGTGAAGTGGCTCTTCTTCCCCCAGCACTTCTCTCATAAAGGAGGGGCCCTGACCTAGTAAGTCTTTTTCACAAATTTCCTTAGCATCAATTTAAAATAGATTGGTTCAGTTCTAAGACAGGATTTTACTACAGTTACTAGAGCTTTACCTTCCCTGAACAAGAGCTCCAACAAGAAAAAAAGAGAACACAGAATGTATGTTACAGAATAGCAGAGAAGAGATCCTCCAAAAAACTTTTAGTACAGACTATAAAACAAGTAGCCAGAGATAAAAATACGAGCAATATACCTGCACATGCAAGATCTGCCAGCAAGCTTCATTATGTTTCTGCTTCTCATTCTAAATGTAAGCCCCAAATATGGTTTACATGAACAGAGAACAATTAATAATAGAACTATTGAGACTGGATGGCTGCTCAAAGAAGCCTTGAAATCAATTATTATTCCTCTTCTGCTACTTTGACTACAAACAACCCAGAAGAAAACTTTTTTAGCTCAATATCCAGGAAAGCAATAGTAGTTTCAGGCTGTTGGAGTATTGTTGTTTGGATCTTGTTTGTCTCACCTACTGAAGTTTGTAAGCCCACACACCAGCAGTGTCAGAGGTCTGAGTGGTGAAAAACAATCCAGCTTACCAAAAATAGCTGTTGGGTATGTTTGGAACATGAAAAATGATTGGAACAGGCTCATCAGTGCTGAAGCAACTGAGTTGTATCTGGATTGAGAGGAAGGACTTCCAAGTCCTGGAGATGGGAGTCTTCACACACCAGAGGAGGACCAGAAAGACCTTCCCTCATGCAGTCTTTAAATGCTCCCCACTAAGCCCTGATCCTCAAAATATGAGAAATTAAGAAAACTCATACAGCTACTGCAATGCTTTTCTCCAAGTACAGAACAAGGACTTATGTCTTCAGGGGAGTCTTTCCCAACAGCTGAAAAAAAAAATCAAAAAAAAAAATCTCTGCACTATTGATCTCTAAAAGCCACAGTTAGCAGAATATGTCTTTAAGACCTATAATTTTGCATAAACAATTACCTTTCTTGACACAAAAAACAAAGAAACAAAAAAAAATGTATGTAGACTTCAAATTATTATAAGCAGTGATCCACGAAATTTGCAAAGGGAACTTGGAGAAAATTTGTCTGCCGGAATCAACTCCATGAGATAGGAAAAGGTTCTTCAAAATGAGTGGCTGCTCAGGCACTGGAACAGGTTCCCCAGGGAAACGGTCATGGCACCGAGCTTGCTGGAGTTCAAGAAGCATTGAGGTAATGCTGTCAAACATATGGTTTAATTTTTAGCTAGTCCTGTGCAGACCCAGGAGTTGGACTCAATGATCCTTGTGGGTCCCTTCCAACTCAGGATATTCTATGATTCTGCAATACAGAATACTTACTTTTTTTTTTTTTTTAATATAGAAACTTTAGACAGGGGGGCTAAGTGTGTTATCAGTTACTTTTAACTGTTGACTGCAACTGAAAATACAGAAAGAAGCTGCTGGCTTTCAGTACTTGATCTATCAAGAACAAGAAAAATAAGGTCAAACTGTAAGAGGCTTTCAGAACGGCCAGGAAGACGGAGACAATGGAAACTCTACTATGGGAAGAAACCCAGACAGTTTTGTTTATTTAGTCTATGAAAGAGACAAGCTGAATGGAAGACCCAGTTGTCATCCATAAATGCATTGGACTAGAATTGAAATCACTGGTGAAATGAGTTATTTAAGATTAAGACTGGGTAGGTACAAGAACAAACATGACCAGTAATATATTTGGGTTGGAAATTAGAAAGCTTTTAGCCATTTCAGAGCAATTAAATACTGGAACAGCATCCCATTAGGAGCTGCAAAGGCAATTAGTTTGCAAAGGATAATAAATTAGTAGGTCTCACATATCCCATGAGAACTGTGAAGGATAGGCGTAACATTCAAAATGATCTGAACAAATTAAAGATATGGTGTGAAATAAATAGGATGCAGTTCAATGAAGGGAATTACAAACTACTACTTTTAACTGGGAATAATCAACTGCATGGAAACAAGATGAACAATTCCTTGCTGTAGATTTCTATGGAAAAAGTATGTGGAAAGTACAGTGGGTAAAAGAAAGCATAAGTCAGCTTCGCCATAAGAGCCCATACCTCTTACTGGGATGCCTACAGCATTTCAGTTAGTGTAAGGTATGTGAAAGAAAGCATCCTGCTTTTCTCAAGCACTGGAATTGTCCCAGTCACCAGTTCAGACAGTATAACTTTAGAAATACATGGATAATTTAAAGTCTAAAAAAAGGCAATAGGAATGTTTTGGAAAATAGAGCTTCCATATAAAAAGTCAGAGGAACTCAGCACAGTTCAGTTTTAGGAAAAACGATGTTGCTTCAAATAAGTGTAGTCGGTGAAGGTTTGAAAAGAATGATTAATTTTTTTTTCTCTTATAGTTAATTTGGACATCCTGTTATTATTAATTTATTTGGGACCTGGGCCAAGCAAATGTTTTAGAAAATCTCAAAACAAAGCAGAAATGTTTCTTAACCAAATTGTGCACATGATGGGCACATTTCTTAGACTGTGTTCATGATGCATGTAAGATGCTGAAAGAATCATATGTGGAGTAATGTATGAAATTTTATACATACTAAAACTAGCATAAAAGTAATAAATAATAGATTCCCAGAAACTAAATACTCATCATTAATGAAAACATGAGCTAGTATTTATTTTGCAACAAAACAAAAATAAAATATTTCCATGTTTCTCAGACTGGTCTACAAATAGAAGCAGCCTTGGGGCAGTGGTGGACATTTCTACAGAGAAGCAGGCAGCTATCTAGCTTCCTCTGTCTTTCTAGTTAATATTGTCATATAAAGTAGTTAAGAAATTCAGTGGCATGGTGATTAATTACCACAAAACAAAAACACCGTGTGTAATTGATCTCTAAGTTCCTAAGCAAATTGCAAACCTGCCACTTGAGGGTGTTATAAATGTTGTTTTCTAGTGTGATGTCTCTTTCAGCTTCTCCGGATTTTTCAGTGTTGCTCATAAACATGGTATGCAAAGTGTATGAGGACATGAATTTACTCAAAGAGAAAAGTTATGATACCTTCAGAGCAGGAAATAAATAATGAAATAGCCCTGAAATGGCCCCACAGGAAAATAAATAAATAAATAAATAAAATGCTGTCGTTAACCATATCATTTTCTGACAATAGAAAAACCTGGAAGTTAATCTCTGATAACAGAAGTAAATTCGAAGTCAGAAGGATAACATCAAGAAGTGCTATTTTTCAGTATGCAACACTAATATGTGGATTTTTTTCACTTTTGCTCTTTCTGTTTTTATATGTTGAGCAAGCAGGTCACAAGAAAAAAAAATAATCAGGTAATAGAGTATAAGCAGCACAAGGATGGGATCATATTATGTGCAGGTGATGTGATATCTTGCACCTTTACCAATCAACACTTTGTGCTCAGAATATAAACATAATTTCAGGTGTGGTGGGAGGAGATGTGCTGGCTTCCAGGGCAATTCTGCCTCTGTCAAAAGTGCAGCATTTTGTGTTGCAGTTTGCCCTAGGGAGGGCAGAGCACCGTGACGTTATGATGCTGCTCTGACCAGTGTGAAAGAAGCAGAGGTGATTTTAGTAGAAAACAAAAGCAAAAAAACAACTCAGTCCAATCTCTGAGAGCTAAGTACATATACAGAATAACAAGAGGATTCACTGCTAATAGCATTAGAATGACTCAGAACGGTACAGTTGATTAAAACTTTGTATTCCACCCACATAAAGGGGCAGCAGCTCTTTAACTAGAAGTCCAGAACACTTGTACCATTAGGAATGAAACATCTTTATTTGTGTCTTTTGTAAAACTTTCATGAGTTAGGTCAAGATGCTCAAAAGAAAAAAAAAAATCTGCAAAGTTTTCAGGATTGTCTGCTTAACTTTTTTTTTTCTTTTTCTCTTTTTTTTTTTTTTTCACTTCTTGAGAAAAGTCTTAGCTAGCTTGTACAAATATTCTCAAAGCTTTAAGAAGGTGAATCAGAACAGTTCATCCTGGGTTGCATTTGAGTCTTGCAAAGGTACAGTTCAATTCAGAGCAAAGGTTTGTTAGCAGTCCTCAGGAGCACAGCTGTAAGGAATGAGTAGGAGGGCCATGCTAAGGCCAGAAGTTACCTTAGGTGGCTAAAAAACACAACCAGAAAAGTTCACCTTTGGACACTAAGCCCAGTTCTTTGTATCAGACTTTTTCCAGCATGGCATTTTAGCCTTGAAATCCACATTATAAAGGAATACCGTCACAATCAATCACACTATATTCCAATCATCATTCAACACTTGATGTTCAAAAGTCTGGAGGTGATTTTGGAGAAAAAAGAAAACTTTATCTTTCTCAGTGCAGGAATCAATGCATTTTAAGCACTTAGTATTTCCAAACTTAGAATTAAAATTGGGAAGGGATGGGCATTACAGATTGTACAGTCTGAAAAAGTTATAGATTAAAATCCATATTTCTAACATAGACACAGTAGTAAATCTGTTGCTGCAGTTCATTAGTTCTTTCTCAGGTCCTCAAACTTTTGTGACAGATTTAATCACTCAAGACATAACCTCAAACACAACCCATGAGGGGGGACATGCATTATTCAACATGTAGTTGAGGAAGGGGAACAGAAGAGGACTGTGAAGGAAAAGCAAATAGCGCTCCTGAAAAACAACACTTGAGAAACAACGATTCTCATGAGATTACTGGAGATGAGTCTTCAGCTGCCTTGCAACAAAAATTGGTTGATCATTTCAAACCGAATTATTTTGGAGTTAGTCATACTGACCTGAAACATGCGGTTTTAGCATTCAGTTTTGGTTTCTAACTAAAATTTTGGTTAGAAAAGTGATTTTTTTTAAGCAAAAGTAGAGTTTTCATGATATGCCACTTAAAAAAAAGGAAAACTCATCATCAAGGCTTCACATTCTAACTTTATAATCGACTAGACTGGACCTTCCAATATTGATTGATGTCATTTTTTTCTCCTGTCGTAACACAACAAGATATAACTGCATGTATTCACAATAAGGCTTTTCAGGAATGCTTACATACATTTCTGCTTTTATATGGAAAACTAGAGAAATGACAACTTCAGGAAGACATTTTCTATATACTTCTCTCACTCTTGGAAAAAAAAAAAGTGCATAGGGTCTAAGCAGCTGCTTGTTATAACAGATATATATGCTTGTTATAACAGATGGATAATAAGAAAGGGAGGCAGTGATGGGAGGATGCAGGTAGAGACTATCAGTGTCAGTGTCCTGCCTCTGTGTGCCTGTGTGTCTCTGGGATATGTGTTCAGCTTTGCTACTGCAACAAGAAAAGCATCAGCTGCGTTCCCCAGCCTGGGCAGAGACCCTAGGTTGGACAAAAGCAGTCCTGGGCTGGAGGAGGTGGTCATGTTCTTTGCCTCACTTACACTTAGACACTTATATCTTGTCTTATTTATTTATTTATTTATTTAAGGGGGAAATAGTTCAAAAAAGACACACAAAAAAAAGGAAAGTTCTCAGAATATTCAGTTCCTTGGTCTGTAATCTTTTCCTTGCTGAGGGCTACACAAGCCTTTCAAACACATTTGGTGGGTCTCCTAAACACATGCTCAAGTGTTATTTATAGTAAAGAGAAAAAATTCATATTGCTGCAGGCTGTAAGAAATGAAGTCATAGATTTATCTGGACTCTTCTTACATGTTGATTCATAGCTGAAGTCTCCAAAGAAGAGTACTTTGCTAACTGCATTTCCATGCCAGAGGTTTATTTTTAATGGGAATTTTATTGCACTGTTAAATTGTATAAGACACTTCTATGTAAGATAAATACACAAGTTTAAAAAAAAATAAAATCCCACAGTTTTAGAATAGACTTTGGTTCCAGCTCAAGTTCTTAAGGTTTTGGGAGGGAGACTGTAGTTGATACTAAGCAGTGTTATTGACATCCTTTCAAGTCCAGAAAATGTTTTTAGATAAAATAATACAGGAGTTAAACAGAAAAAGTTCCAAAACATCACCACATATTATTGTTTGATATTGTTATTTATGATAAGGCCATTTATAATCCCCTCACGCTGAAAATCTTTGAGAGTCTCTGCCTGCATCCTTCCCATGCCAGTAAACCAGCTATTGATGTAGTAGATATAAGCAACATATGAACAGACATAAACTTCATTTTTACCTGTCTTTATCCCCCAAGTTTGTTTAATGGCATATTCACCCAAAGGGGAAAAAAAAAAAAAAAAAACAAAACACTAATCAGAATGAAGTATGACACCAAACCAGAGCAACAGGTATCAGCCACTGCTTGGCACTGAACTTGCAGACAAATAGACAAAGAAATTAGGTAGACGAAGGTATGCTTCATGGTTTCATTCAGCTGAACTAACCTAAAGGAAGGATTATAGAAAGGAGCGACAATTTTAGTATGTAAAATGTTCCATATGTGTTGTTCATGGGGCATGCATACTGCTTGTCAATTTATAACATCGTGTGTTAAACCAGTTTCAATATCAACGAAATCAAAGAAAACCATCTGATACTCTGTATAGAAAAATGGTAGTCTGGTTTCCTGGTTTGCAAAAACTATTTTCAGAAGGTCATATGATGTAATTAATCATTTTAAGGACTTTTTGCCTTTAAGAAAGGAATAATATTTCTCACCAGTTGCATTTAAATTATTGCCAGAAGTGTTCGGAGATAACTGAAAGATATACAATTACACAGCTTTATTATTATTTATACCTTTCTAATGCTCTTTAATTTCAGCTCTAACATCTCACACATTTTATCTTCAGAAGCCTGAGTCATTTCTGCAGCTGCCTCCAAGATTTATACCTTTCCTGACACTAACAGCCTAATTTTGCCTCCATGAGAAATGACATACATAGAAGCTAATCTCCAAAAGCATAGCTCATTTTGGGTTTTAGACACACTGGGCTTTTAGAATCTTTTTTCACTCTCCCTTCAAGCCACTATTTTGTACAGATAGTGAAGAAATCTGAGTCAGTAAAAAACGTCCTTAAGATCTCATAGCTCATGGGAGAGCGGAGCAGATTCAAGAGAATGGCAAACATAGCATTATACTTTAAAAAGGGAATCACAAGTACCTCTCTTTGAACTCCCTATGCTTCAGTTTCTAGAAACAGTGAAGTGAAATTATGAAACATTTCATAAGCACTTACATCATAGCAAGGTGATAAAAATGTGGCCAATGTGGAAATGTCATAAAAACAAATTATGTTAAAGCAACCTAATTATCCTCTCTGACTGATAATTTAGCATACCTAAACAGAGAGAAACAAGAAGGGTCAATGTGTCTTAAAAGCTTTTCATACTACTCTGGTAGTAAGTTTTCAAGCAAATTAGGGAATGCAGCCTATATAAAAGCAACAGAAAATCAGCGTATAATAAATTAAAGGAAACAGACATTTTTTTGTTGTTGTTTTCTGTAAATTGCACGATGGTTCAGCTGGAGGTCCTAAAGAATCTCTTCTGGTTTTATTTATTATTTTCCACTGGTGGCTGGACTGTGGAGAGAGAACACTGAAGAACAGAATCAGATTTTTAAGTTACCTAACTAAACTTGATATGAGGTCAAAACTCCTCATGGTGACTTGCAATTAAAAAAATACAAAGTGGTGTAAGAAAGCAACAAGAGGAACCATGCAAAAAAAATGGCCTTTACAGGTGTCCCCTCCACAGCACACAGCAGACTGTGGCAGAACACAGACAAAATAGAATCAGCATGGATTCTGATGGAAAAAGTTAAATTCCAGTCCGGGATGTACTGATACAAGGTAATCGTTATTCTTCATTTGTACCATGATGGGCCCAGCTGGAGTACTGTCTTCAGATTCCGGGACTGTGATTTTTAATTTAGTCATATTGGAGAGAGTTCAGAGAACTGTCCTAAAAATAGAAGAGGTTTAAGAGCATAACTTCTTGTCCTGGTTTCAGCTGAGATAGAGTTAATTTTCTTCATTGTGGCTAGTACGTTGCTGTGTTTTGCATTTAGGGGAAAAATAATGTTGATAACACCAATGTTTTAGTTGTTGCAGAGCAGTGCTTACACTAGGCCAAGGACTTTTCAGTGTCACATGCCGCCCTGCCAGCAAGGAGGCTCTGGGTGTACAAGAAGCTGGGAGGGGACAGAACCAGGCCAGCTAACCCGAACTGTCCGAAGGTGTATTCCATACCACATGTCATCATGCTGAACAATAAATATGGGGGGTGTTGGCCACGGTGTGGGGCTGCTGCTTCTGGACAGGCTGGGCATGTCTCCCACTCCCCTTGTGAGGAAGCTGCAGGCCGCAACAAGGCCTTCCTTCAGTCTCCTCTTCTCTGGGCTGAACAAACGAAGTGATTTCAGATATTCCTCATACATCTTCCCCTCTAAACCCTTCACCAGCTTTGTAGGCCTCCTTTAGACACTCTCTAATAGTTTTACGTCCTTATATTGTGGTGCCCAAATCTGCACACAGTACCTGAGGTGAGGCCTCACCAGTGCAGAGCAGAGCGGGACGATCCCTTCCCTCCAACAGCTAGCTGTGGTGTGCCTGTACCCCAAGAATAAAAAAATTTACCTTCCAAGACAAAATGGCAACCAGGATGGCTCCAATCAAAGCAAATTTTGTAGTCTTTGGAAAACCCTTATCCAAAGGGTGTCTTTTCCCTTTAGAACTTGATATAGTAAAAACTCAGAAGTTTAAGATCAAAAGGGACCACGTCTAGTTCTATGTCAGACACATTAATGCCTCCAGAAATTATATTCCTTTTCCCCTGAGATTGATTTGGTTGAAAAGGAGTGGAATATGCAGCGTGAGTCAAGCCATTCACTCAGCAGTTTCAGCTCTTGAAGACAGCATCATGTTTTGCTGCATGTTCAACGCGAGTCTAAGCTTTTTCTTTCCCTAAGAAGATTTCGTAGGGCACCTGATATATGATCATTTTAAGTCTGTAATCAACACACAACTCATCAGTGCTTCAAAAACCCTAAAAATAAGATATTTACAAAAGCTTGATCTTGTTCTATTTAGCATAGTACATATTTATGTAAGGAAAATTAAGAAAGAAGTAGAAGGAATGTAAGCCAAGTATTCAATAAGGACATTACTGGGAAATCTCTTCAGGGTTCTTGTGTAATGTTCCCTTTGCTTAGATACTCATATTCTGACACAAGCTATGTTCAAGGCTTGTCTGAGACTACATGTCATAATCCTGAGATCACTCCACATATGTGAGTGCAGCAAACATATTTTTAGATGATATCTCTGCAAATCTCTGCACATCCACTGTTGAATAAGATGTCTAGTAGAGAAGAAAAAAATCAAGCACAAACAAAATCACAATCATAGAATTAATCATAGAATTATTTGGACTGGACACTTCCAGTGAAGGGACATACAAAACTTCTCTGGACAGCCTGTTCCAGTATCTCACCACCCTCATACTAAAGAATTTCTTCCTATGTAATATCTAAATCTACCCTCTTTTCATTCAAAACTGTTGCTACTTGTCCTCTCACTACAGGCCCAGGTAAAAACTCTTTCTCCATCTTTCTCATTTCTCCATCTTCTCTGGCTTGGGATGACACAGAGAAAGAAGAAAATAAATAAATGAATGAATAAATGAATTAACGAATCAATCAATCAATCAACAAAAGCCAAGCTGGCTTATCCTCATGATTTAAAACTACTTGAGAATACTGATAATTTCACACATCAAATTCATCTCACTAAAGCTTCTGCTTTACAGTTCTACAGGGACTGTTCCAGACCTCTTCACTTTCCTGATCATGGAAGCAATAGCAGCATTTCAGAGTTCATCAGTGAAGCTGCTGTGCCTGAAACCTTTGGAAAGCCTTCACACATTTCCTCTTGCCAGAACTGCCCCTTCACTAAGCCAAAAATCACTGTCATCATTTCAGCAGATCATTTGAAAGTTCTCGCCTTTTTTTTTTTTTTTTTAATATTGTGGCATTCCTCTGAAAGAAAAGCCTGTTACCAGTTAGCAAATCAAGGCTACTGTAGACTGTTACCAATCAGTTATCTAATGCAGGGGTCAGAAAAATATAGTATGAATAACAGGCATTGCTAGAGATGAATGTTGCAGGGTGGGAGTTGAGACATCTGTTTAAAATTTATCAGGAGCAAAGAGGAGATGCAACACCAAAACATGATGTCAAAGATAAGCAGATGAGAAGCATATCAACTCTGAAACACAATTTCTCCTGACCCTATTGGATTTCCACCAGCAAATGTCTAATTTAGAAAGAAAACTATCATCTGATGTGTGTGTTTGAAATGCTGTCAAATAGTTTAGTATACTCTCCAGCATCCTGTCAGTCATAATGACCTTGAGTTTTGAATTGCTTGGAGTCTCTTTTTCAATAACATGAGCATTTTCTCTGATTCTGTCATTTCTACATACTCAGAGGAGTCTGTTACGAAGAAATGTGTTCCTTTTGCCAAAGAACAGCTATGTTGTCACATTTTGTCAGGGGCTCAGGAGAAGGGGATGGAAAGTAACAGTATATTTGTTTGTACAGATCAAACTGCTTGAATGCAATTATTAGGATGGGATGTGCCATTCTTTTTGTGTCCCACAGAACTTGTTCAATGTCTTCAAAAGTTCTTGAGAGCTCTGGAGATACACCCCCCTTTTTTTTTTTTTTTCTAGTTTGGTCTCTGCAGTTACACATACTCTTTTTACTGCTTCTTTTTGAAGTCTTTGCACATAGATAAGATTGTGTTTTGCAGAAACATAAGGAAGGTTTGGCTTGAGTTTCCCCTGGCACAGAAAGAGAATTTAAGACAATGTTAAAACCTCAGTTGTCCTGAACTGGTCTCTCTTGAACCTGCTTTGGTACCTTAAAACATATCAATACAAATCCTCAACTCTTACAGATCCCTTGTCCAGGGCAGGTGCACTTGCTCATTTAGAGCAGCATACAACTAGATAGAGCCTTCCTGACATGCCTGGCAGTGGAACAGCACTAAACCAGGGACAGTCCTTTCCCTTAATTGGCTATTCAGCCAAAAGGCCAATGTTTCCTCATTTTCTGGTGGCAAAATCTATTTTCGTGTTTTAGCTAAAAGCCATCTGCCATTGCTTCTTCGTACAGCCTGGAAAACGTGTAATGCATCATGGCCCCCATAAGTATGACTGCCTCTTGAATCTGTGCAAGCATTTCAGGAGAGCAAAGGTTGTTGATGTTCCCATCAGCAGTTCAGCTATGCATGCCCAGTGGAAAAACTCCAAAAGAGTATGCAAGAGCTATGCAGATTACAAAGAAAAATTCAAAACCAAACAACCTTTCAGATCCCCAGGCAGTGGAGATCAGCAGCTCTACTCAGTGAACCTTGATGTTCTTCTGGTTGATTCAAAAAGAGAAAAACAAAGAAAGATAGTAGTGGCAATATATTTCACAGAAAAACACCGTCCAAAGAAAGCCTTGAGCCATTAAAATGTACTAGAAGAGGAGTAAGAAATATTTCATGAGTTAAGTTTATCAAAACAAGTTTTCTTCAAAGACTCTCTTTTTCTTTCTTCTACATTTTAGAGGGAACCTAGACTGTGGTCTGGACAGATAATTCCATGTTAAGAAATTATGTACTTAAAGATTTCCATGGGTTTATCTAAGTGGTCTTCTGAGAGTTCAGTCTGGCAGTGATGCAAACTCAGTCCTCAGCCTAGGCTAACACCCTTTGCGTCTTGATAAAAGTTATTAAACACAAAGTGGAGGCTCTGCAATATAGCTGCAACTACATGGCTTCCAGCTATCAGACTAGTTCTTTCTCCTTATCTTCTCGTGGAATATCATTTGCTCCAAAACCCAAATTATTCCATGTTTCAAAGACTTCAGTAAATACAATTAGTCTCATAAATTTCATTGCAAACCAACATTTTGTAAGGGAAACAGAGGAAAAACCTTTTGTAGAATCAACTTTTTTTTTTTTTTTTTAATTCCTTATCCTCCTATTTTTAGACCACAAATGCAGAGGTACTGTCAACATCCATTTAAACTCTAGTTCATAAGAAGAACTAAAGTTACCTTTCAAACTTCAATGTTACCAAAGATCAATCACAAAGAGAGTGGAGTTAAATACCAGTTCAACCAGCAGCATATTTTTCCTCTTCAGTTTACTCGATTAGTGTTGTTCTTAACAACACTGATACTGCTATTGTTCTGTTGTCACCATCTTTCTTACTGAAATCACCATTTTACAATTTTTTGAGGCTTCCCAGGGGAAGACATTTCCTGTATTGTTATTATGTTTATGGTTTTAAATTTGTCAAGTTTCAGAAACCAGCCAATTTTTTTCTCAAGAATTGTCCATTTGTTTTTTTAATGAAACCAAAATGTTTGCTTTGAATCACTTACCATCACACAATGGCACCTTTTTTGACCAAGTTTCATTGGTCTTCATACTAAGATTTTCAGAGATATTCCTTTTTCTGTTAAACAATTTCTACCGTGACAGGTTATAAATTATGTGCCAGGATCACTGCCTTCCCAACACCCCAGCAATCTATCTGCATTTCTAATGTGCTCAGCACAATATCCAAATGCCAGCAAGGCATTTAACCTTGTCATTTTCCCTGAAATTAGGTATTCAAATATTTTCTTTGATTTTTATTTTGATTTATTAGTGAAACTTTCTGGTTTCAAGTTGCTGTTTCCTGAATTGGCTCTGAAGCGCTTTTAAAAGCACTTGAGATGGAAAAGAGAATTTTCTGCCCCAGTAGGAGTTTTCTGGAGAGTATCCATGTGCCAGACAAGCTGGCATTTGAACCAGACATTGAATTAAGCAATTCACTTTAGAGGTTCATTTAAAAAGCCCCCCTTTCATTTAATTTATTTTATTGCTTTAGAAGCAGTGTATTAGATCATCTAGATCATCCAGACTAGATCCAAAAAGATAGAGAATGTTCTGTTACCACCTACAAAGTCCTGTCAGGCACAGGATTGATGGAGATTCGTGGAACCTGTGGTGAGTGTCTGTCAATCAAAAATAATCATGAGCTCTTGAATGACAAGGGAAGAGTCTTTTCCTTTTTTTTTTCTTTTGGATTATGATCTCTTATGCAAAGAAGTCTGTTACAGACAAGGGTGTACATCTCCCTGCCAAACAAGAGATCCATAGACACATTCTGTCAAGGTCTCAATAAGATTCTACTGATAAGCAACTGATCACCTATTCAAAATAGGATCTGTGTCAGATCCTCTTCCCCAATGATTATCACTCTTCTCTACATTTGATTATTCATTGGTATCTTGCAAAGTTGTGTACAGTGCCTCTCTTGCAAAAGTGTTTTTATAAGTCCGTTAAGATAAGGCTTTCCACTTAGCGAAATTTCATCTTTGCCATCAAAGAGCTGTCTCAGAACATAATTCTGTCCAAGATTGTTATAAAGCTCTTTAGGCCTTAACAAGATGCTTGGCATCATTATCCTTGTATTGACTTGCTTTACATTCTTTCTAGCTCATGAGAAGAATGTTAAATCTTCCTATCTAAACTTGAGCACCATTTCATGAAGTTCTAATTTATAGAGTTACAAGTGTTGTCCATTCTAATAGAGTTCAGGTATCTCTGGTGAAGACCTTGGACTCTGAAGTAATGTAGTAAAAAAAATGACTGAAGTCATGCACACAAAGATGTTCAGCTACAACACGCAAATGCTCTTCTCCATGATTTTAAAAGCTTTGATGGAGCATTATTTCTGTTACCTTAAGAGGATTAGATCATAATCTTATTGAAAACACCTGAAGACTGGCATGACCGAAGGCTAAGGCTCCTTGCTCATACACAGGAGAATGAAAAATGGAGGTGTTTCCTTTTTGTATTTTTTTCTTTCATATTTCCTAACCAACATGCTGTGTTTATCAATGGGCTCTCAGCAGATACATGCAGAGATTTTAATAGAATTTTCAGAAATATTCTGAAGAGGCCTGATGCCACCTTCCTTTGAAGACTCTAAGGTACACTAATAAGTACAGCCATGATCTGGATATGTGCAACTTCTCATCCTTCCCCAAAATTACCCGTTAAGTTATTTTGGCAAAGAGGCATCATTCTCTAAGTGGTTGGTACAGCACAGAACACAATGAGGCCTCTTTATTACTAGCACACAGTCCTTGCCACATGAATATGGAAGTTGAAAGCACAGGAAAAGCCTGTAGCTGTTTGTTTTTTTCCTTTACCTAATGCACTCCTGGTTTATTAAAAATTATTGTCTAAAAACTTCCAGTTTCACTTGACAGTAACACCTACTGTGCATTTTCTAAAAACCTGACAGCTTCAGTAATTTTCGTATCTACAAGTGAGCCAAAGCCGAAAGCCTGTAGCACCGTTTGAGGCTATATAAGCTACATGGGAATTGCAGGCATTTAAATCCAAGCAGGGAAAATAATATCCTTGCTCTACTGCTTTTTCTGAAATCCAACTGTGCGTTATGTTATTTACTTTGAGGATTGCTGCCATTCTTCTTTTAAGACGATGCTTTGAACTTTAGATTCGGACATTTCCCGGCTACATTTTGAGGTTTGAATTGGCCTTCACAAAGCCTAAGAAAGAAACTTTCAGCTCTTCATTCACCACTGTACACAGGGTTCTGACTATTGGCACCCACTCCTACAGCTGATACATCCTACCTAGAGTTTTTGCTAGGCTGGATATAACAGGTTGCTCTGTGTCTTTCTATTCCTCTCCACTTGTGCCAAAACAAATTAGAAATTAGAGATTCGGTTGGGTCCTCAATAGCCCTCATAATAATCTCTTCCCATTAATTCCTGCTGTATGCAAGAAAATCTGTAGCACATAGAAGTCTGACATTGAAATATCTGGTTAATGTGTCAGTTCCCAACATGCTATGTATGCTGTCAGAGTGAGAATGAAATTCTACATGATCCTTCACCACTTGTTTTTGAGCTGCAGCAGTGGTACCAGGACTTCATCCAAAAAAAGGCTTGCTGAATAAATCAGCAAGCTTCTCCAAGAACCATCAAGAGTAAGTATTTGGGAAAGAATCAGAGCTGAGCTAGGTCAGCTTCAGGGCTCTGAGGAGCTTTACACTACAGAGGCTATTATATATTTTCACCCTCCCAATTCCTTCTTTTTCTCAGCCCTTCCCCATGAAGTGCTGCTGTTCTAGTCCTTACAATTAAAATCCTGAGTAAATGCATTTTTTCAGCCAGGCATTTTTGGGGCTGAGTGAAGCCACCAGGCTTTATTCTTATTTTTTGCCTGTTCTTTCCCATTCCGATGTGCATGATTTTATTTGAAGGTGGGTTTTTTTTTGGAGCAGGATATAGAAAAGGATGGCCTGTTTTTTTTGCTACAGGCATTTTTGCATCCATCTAATATTTTCAGTGGTCTCCAGACAGGCTCCTTCCAAAGAACTCATGAATATATGTTGTACATATAATTTCCTTCTCCCATCATTTAAAAGGGTCAAAGACCTTCTCTTGAAAAATGACACCCCTATACAAAAGCTCTGCCATGGAGAGGCGATAACATCAGAAAGATTAGATTAAAGAAGGACAAAGCTAGTGAGTTTAAAAAGCATTTGAAAGCAAGGACAGAATGTGAGTGTGAACAAAAGAATAATACATATAGCTAACAGCCTGCTCAGGATGTTAGTTCGCAGTCACTTAATATGCCCAGCATCATTTTTCAAAAAAAAAATCACATTTCTCCAAACTTCTCCCTCTTTAAATCCTGTTCACATGCACATTTACTGTGCACCGAGATTCATTATTCTCTGCATTGTCATTGTCTGATGTTCACTGAATTCTGATCTTTTATTTTAATTCAAGGAAATTCCCACTGCAGACTAGAAAAAAGTCCATACTCCAGCAGATGACTCATTTCTTTGCTGCCACATCAGCTTCCATAGCATAGTTAACTTCAAAATATTACTGGAACAGACGAAGAGAAAAGAAGTGGACAGAAAAGTCATTAGCAACTAATGTTCCAGGAAGAAGCAAGTGAATGTTGTGAGACTCAAGATAAAAAGGACATGAATGTGTTCACTGATAAAAACTGAAAGGGTTAGCAATAAGAAATGACTGGTCATCTTTACAGGAGATCACATACACCCCAAAAAAAAAAATGAAGCAAAACAATTGGTAACAAAAGTTGAGAGGTCCATGCCTAGCTCAAACCCATTGGACAGCACAGATCTAGGTGATCTAGGAGGAAGATTATGAAAGTCAACCAAAGCCAAATGTGAAACACACTGAGGACAACGAAAATTAAAGTTCTTATTTCAGAAAGCCTTTACAATACGTGAGGAAAAAATCTCTCCTCCTCCACTTTTCAACTGACTACCTGAGCACTATCTGGAAATTCATGGAAGATGATGAGCTTCTGTAAGGAAGAAAATAACACTGACTAATAGATAGAGCTCTGCCTCTCTGGAACCGAGAAGAGAATACGGGAGATATTTTGATATCTGAGACTACAAATATATTTCTTCACATACTGAGACTTGGAAATAAGGGAGAAGCCTACTTGCTGCATATTGGCTCTCCCTACCAAACTCACAAAAACAAAATATAAGATTGAAGTGTCATTATGATCCCAGTGAGAAGTTTAGGGCTATATTTGTAAATGAATTGGTCATACTACAATCTGGAGCATTCTGATGAAAAATAAATATTCAACAGTCCTACCACCTGATGACAAAGGGAAGACATGTACTGGGGAGCATGGATGGGAAGAATAGAGAGGACACTTTAAACTTGCCCACTGTACAATCCACAAGGGAAAAAGGGTATGAAAATGTCACTGGGAAAAGGTGATTGAGTTTTAGAATAATAAAAATATGATCTGTAAATAGAAAGAGATGAAAGTCACAACCATTTTAAATATATAACCAATTCTCTTAACAGGACTTATTCTTGTAACAAGGTGAGATTTCTCTTCAAATATCATATGCTACAGACTGATCTCATATAAACCCTTCGTTTCTCCCCTCAGTATCTTTTATGCCTTAATCACACACAGAAGAAAGTTCCATAAAACTTTGATATTCTCTCAAAACTCCCACTCAAGCTTGCTCTGACAGTGCATTTTACGCTCTCATCTTCCTTTGTTTTTTTTTTTGTTAGCACAAAATTTCAGTTCTTCCACTGAACATATTCACAGATTCATGTTTCTTTTGACACCAGAAAGTTCGCTCTGCTACTGGTTGTTCAGAGACAATATTTTATTCATTAAAACAACAAAAAATAGCTTTTATCAGGCCTCCTGAAGCTGGTATTCAGAGGTTATTTATAACTCAATCTCCAAACAGAGCCAACATTAGATAGGAAAAAAAAGATTTCATGTAAAAAACCTACTTTACAATATTTTTAAAGTGTTTGCCTACTGAGATTTATAGATGTCATATGAGCTCATTTGCAAGAATAGGTATAGTATATGGATTACTCTGTAGATTTACTATTCCATAATAGTAAATTAAGACTCATTAGCTACATCAGCTACACAGGAAAATGATGCAGGTGCCAACAGCTCTCACTTGATAGAAGTCTACTATCTGTCAACATAGAACCTTTCCTCTTCAGGAAATAGGTTGCCTAATAGAAAAATAAAGTCAAGATGACATTACTCTTGAAAAGCTCGATGTGGATAATCAATATCAAATACACAACTACATTACTAGCAGCGCTGTAATCTTTACCCATAGCTGTAAAGTACTTCACAATTAGCAGAGAAAGCAAAGAGCTTTTTCCAGCTACAAAAACCAGCCTCGGACATGGGAGAATTTATTCCTCTCCTGACCATGACATATATTTCCTAAGCAATCTATGTGTGCTATAATGATCCTTTCTATTGTTGCAGTATTTTAACTGTTTGATAATAATGATCCTAAATATTAAAAACACAGGATATTTCCTGAATATCTCACTAATGCACTAGACACTTTAAAGGGGTGAACAATCATAATTTAGAAGAATATAACTCTCGACTTTGAAACGCTCCTGAATTTTAAGTTGCTCTGTAACATATAGAAAAATGCAAAAAATATAATGACAATGAGCAAAAGAAATCGCAGCTAGAATACCTGGGAGACACTGCCTTAATGCAGTACCTCCACATCCCAGCTGAGATTTGAGGATCACAGGTGTACAAATGCCACTAATACTTCATTAGATCTTGCCAGACACAGATATTTCTCCACAAAGTATTAGAATGACAAAATATTTTCCTTGATTTTGTTTTCTTGAAAAAACACTTGAGTTTGTCGAAACTAGTTGTACGTCTTTTTTCTACACTGCCATCTCCCAGATTTTTTTTTTTAAATCTTGTTTCTCAGTGAAGTGTTTGCAATTTCCACAGAGAATAAATTCCTTCCATGAAAATCTAAAGATTTTCCAAAACCCGTAATGGAAACTACCTAAAATGAAAATTTCCCTGTGAAAATAATGGGACTCCATTCTTCAGTGATTTGGATGCACCACAGCTGGCTGTAGACCTATTTTCCCACTTTTTCGTACTTCCATACTTTTCACCTTTACTTCCATCTAACAAGGAAAAATCATTTCCTGACAACGCTTGTTAAAACACCTTTCTTCTCCAACCCTAGCACAGAATTTTTTTTTCCATAATATGTGGTTTTAATGGGATAATCAGTGTCTCAAAATGCTTGTTACTGGTAGAACATTTGTTGAGAACACTACTGAGCTCTCTTGGAACACTTGACCCCTCCAGGCAAGGCTGAATGTGTAGCTGGCTCCTCTAAAGCTAAGAAAGGAAGCTAGATATAACTAAAATTCAAGAGTTGCCTGGACAGAGCTTGCTGATAAGGATAAGGGAGAAGAGTCAGTGCACTTGTTTTATAACCCTGCTATTTGTGGAGTGTGTCTGTGGGACTTTGTGCTGTATTTACCTCAGAAAGAGGACAAGGCTGTTCAGTGAGTAATTAGCTATATATACATGTCAGAGAATAGAAATACATAATGAACAGAAAGGAAAGTTCTTATATCCTTTTCTTCTACAGAAAGTACCTGTTTAGACTACCTAACAGAGTTTTAGCTGATTCTTAACCACTGTGAATGCAAATAATTAACTGAAGTACTTTGAACTACCAAGTGAAAAGAGCACATTCACATCTGCTTAGACCTACCAAAGCCTGGGCAAAAAAAAAAAAAAGCAAAGGGACCAACATGTTTTTCCAGCTCAGCTAAATGTGACCAGCAGAAGCAGAAAGTATCATCAGGGACAATATCCACAGTAGCAGGAATCTGCACAGGTCTTTCCATGGGCTCCAGTGTCTCTGGGAACAGTTCAGCAACAAAGTAGCAAGAAATCTTTCAGAGTTTTAGTTATGTACTACCTTTTCTCATTTCTTATGTTTCTGTTCATCTCTTCTGTCTTTGCCAAGTAGACTTTCCAGTTTCTGTTGTTTCGAAAGAGTTCTGCTTAATTAACTAATGTTTACAAAGGAAAGTATGTGGCAAGTGCTATTATAACTCTTTGGCAAAGATGTCTGATTAAGATTCAAAGCACAGCCAGAACAGCTGTCAGAGAAACCTCTTGTACTGTTGATGTCCTAACAAAGCAGATGATACAACTGGATACAAATTCATCAGCAATTAGTCCCTTCCTGCGCTCGGAAAATAAATTCTAAAAATTGTCTCAATATAATTATTTTTGCATTTAATTTTTGTCACCAGATCCATTCAGGGAAGTCTAGTATACTCCTTTCTTGTACTGTTGTTATCTAGTCAAGGCAAGCAGTTAGCAGAAGTGTAATCAGACAGATAATTTATTTTAATGCTACTCGCTCCTGTAAACACTTTCCTGTTAGAACAATCATTCCGAGGCAGGCATTTTCACTGGCATACAAAGAATCAGCTGGGCTAAAGCCTCAAACTGATAAAATCATTGTCTTACATTGTGTTCAGACTCATACCAACCGACAGCAGAAGAACTAGACTATTTTACTGTAACAATTAAGAAACGGGAAAACTTGCATCATTTGTCTTATCAAAGAAAAAATAATTTTGGTGTTTTGTTTTTTGACTTAAAATGATTTGATTCAGTACATTAACACTGTTCTAAATCAGTGGTGTTTTCGTTGTTACTGCAACTAAGTTGTGGTGAAATCTCAAAACTAATCTGCTCCAAATTTTTGACTGACAATTTTATCTTTGATTCTTTTTTAAATTTCCATGAATAGAACAGGAGAACACAACACAAAAAAACTGAACTGATATATGACCAATAAAATAACCATTATTCCAAATCCTTAAGGACTTTTCTGAAGAAAATGTAATCTTTACAGGATGCAACTATTCCCCATGACCTTGAATTAAATTAGCCCTTTTCCATAGGAAGCTTATTCTTTAGGTTCAGTCAGTCCTGGTTGCCTTTATATTTATTTGCAATAGCACCTGGAGTCAAGTTCCCATTATATGCTCAAGTGTTGTAGAACCTTATAGTAAAGAATAGAAAAAGTACCGAGGCTGAAGAATTGTTATTTCAGGATAACGGGTGTAATAGTAATTGGGGAAACGTCTATACTAACAGGCAAACTGCCTTTACAAAGGCTGTGTGTAGACATACATCTAAATACCTATATAACATCATTGATTAGGCTTCCATTTCCCTATGAAGTTATTTTCTGATACTGTAATTGCAACGTTTTTCTTACCTCCTACCTTGCACATACTGGCCAAGTTGTTTCTCTCATCATTTAATTCAACTGATCAGAAGTGAATTTGACACTTCTGATTATTCAGGAGCAATCTTCTATAAGACTGATGAAGAGTTAGAGCATCTTTTCATACAGGAAATTCTGAAAGATGAGACATGGATCTGAAAGAAATTTGGATCCTGCCAATTTTATAGTTCATGTTACTTTCTGTATTACAATATTTCTGCTTCTACCTCTACCTGAATTAGATTTCCAGCTAACTACCTCTGGGACATCATTTTCTGTCACATGTAACTACTGTAGAGACTGCTCTCCAGCCTTGTCCCAAGTATATCAGAGGGAGTGTATATACAAGCTTGAGTAAATGCATCTGTAAGGTAAAGAAAACTAAAGAATTGCTTTATAGAAAGGAGAATTATAACGAATATTTGCAAGAGCAGACATTTTTGGAGAAAAAAGAAAAAAGCCCTCAGTCCTGAACTTTATTTGCTGAACCGCAGTAAAGAGCAGAACATCTTTCAAGGAGCATTCTGGAAGGCTCTGGGGATACTCCAAACCAGTACATCAGTAACAACAACTTTTTTACCTTAAGAACATGGAAATGTCTTCTCAGTCAAAGTGAGACTCTTCCTCAAGTGCTGAATGAAGGCATCACTGAGAGAAATTTCAAAAGTGGTAATGGAAGTAGCTGCATTCTCCCCAAATTCTTTTCTAACATTCCCCAGCTTGAGGGCTGACCAGAGGAAAAGAGAAAAAATTTCAAACCTTGTGGCAAATACTGCTATACATCATTAACACCATATTTATACAAGATTTAACTTTCACGAGCCATTAGCAAAAATACTGAGATTAACAAAAAATTGGAGGTTTGAAACAGTTCAGTTTGTATTTCCACTCACAACATAGCTGGTAGCACATCATCACAGAACAAGTCAGCCCCTTGAACAGCCAAGAGATTTGGTGTTTTCCAAGATCATTTAATTCAAGCCATGTGGGATTTGTGAAAGCATGGGAATAATTATCAGGTCCCTACCAGCCAAAGGGAAAGAAAAAGAGTCATATCATTTAACTTGTTCCATCTCAAATCAAAGACACCAAAAGGAAAGTTACAAAAATTCAGAGTAGAACAGTGAATTGTAACCTAAATGACAATAAAACATACACTCAGTAATAATACTTATGGGTTTAAGATGCAAGCAAGGAACAAGATACGCATTGCAGGAAAGAATAAAACTCTGCCCAAAACTGAAACGTGCTTAATACCCTTTTGATGCAATTGAGAGCATTGTAATTTATTTTGTGATCTGTTTTTCTCTTCTGATTCTCATTCACAACAATTCTTATACTTTTCCCCCCTTTGATATATCATTCAGAACTGTATATTTCCTCACTTGCAGTAACATAAGGAGAAAGCAACCTAAAGGAATTTTCCCGTGCTGTTTTACCAGCTAGGCCTTCACTTTTTCACTTTTGCCACCAGAATCCTTTTTAGGAAGCAAGACCTCAAGATCATCTTGAAGAAATGGTTGAAATGCCTTCTGAGAGTATCAGATGACAGGCCAGTTGAGCCAGAAGCTACTTATAAGGATTATCTCCTGGAACAGAAGGATTAAGTGATGGAAAACATCAAAATATGCTCTCTGGGAGTCCTTGTGGCTGGACAAAGCACATGCCGATCTTGGTACTAGATGTAAAGCTCCTAGGGAGATTCTGGACTACAGTCATCTCTTTGATGAAAAGACCTGGGATGTTACTGTTCTGATTATATCATGTTGACTATGTTCTAGCAAGTCAGCAGATTCACAAGTGCCAGTTCACAGGCACTAAAATCTTTGAGGTTTTATCAAATGTACCAAATGCTCTGCAGATTGTTTAGAAATGTGCCATCAAAACTAATTATTTGTAACAGAGTTGCCTGACCACATCAAATGTTTTCAAATATGCTGTATGTGAAGAAAATCATTCCAAGATTTCAGGTTTACCAGAACAATCTCGGTGCTTTTGTTAGCTGTCTTGGGAACACATAGTAGATGGGGAAGATTTCTGAAGCCTGGGAAGGGGCCCAACATTTGCCTACCTTAAAAACAGGGAAAAGAAGGAAATACAATTATGGACTGAGCTTTTCTAATTTCCATTCCCAGTGACATGACAAAAAAATAGCCATATTATTTCTAAATAACTAGAAGATAAATGTAAGAAACAACTGAATTATATTTTATAAAGGGAAAGTCAAGGTTCATTTCTTTCTATAAAGGGATAACCTAGAGATGACAGAGGAAGTAATGCAATATTTACTTTTAAATTTGAAAGGCTATTGCAAAGAGAATCTACTTTTTGCATTGACAGAGGATATTGCTAGAGGGAATGGACAAAAAAATGGAGAATGGGAGATTATGTCAGGTGACAGTTAAAAACTTACAAGTGAATTAAGCAGCTAAAAGAGATAAGTTATGCATTTGACTTTGGAGGATTTTAAAAATAATCATCTAGACAGTCATCTGCTAGAAAATGTAAACAGATGTGATCATGTCTTGGAGCAGGAAATAGGATGGGTGTTCCCTTATGGGTACTTTAACTATACATATGGTTTCAATATTTGAAAGCAAAGAATTCAGCATGTTAACACTAAATCTGGTTATATTGAGTATGTCAGATAGTTTTCTCCTGTCAGTAGTCAAACACCAAAGGTTCCTGTTCTCAGTTCCATTTTCCTAATACATGCACTAAATATTTCCATCTTAAGGCAAGGATCTTAGACAATTCCAGAAAGCAAGTCTACAGCCTCCTCTGATGGTAATATCTACTTAGATTAAGATGTCCAAATTCAAGATCTCAGCAGTAGCTAACACAAATCCTGTCTTCTCTTTAGAAATACAGAAGAGTATGCGCAGAACGGGAATAAAATGTCATGGGTAGGCAGCAAAGACTGAAAATACTTTGAAATTGGAAGGCAGATTAAATTAAAAACTACAGTTAAAGATGTTATTCTACTTCTCATAAAAAATACAAAAGAACTTTCTCAAGTGTATTGCAGAATCACAAGGGGTTCAGAAATTGTTTAGGAAAATGATCAGGAGCCTGGAATAAAAATTTCATAAAAAGACTAAAAGATTGTCCAACTATTTACAGAAAAGATTCATACAAGTTATGGTGAAAACACATTAAATCTTGAGAGGACTTGAAAAGTTAGAAGAAAAGCTTATTCTTCCTTTGTCATGTCAAAAAATAAAACAAATTTTCCAGCTGAAACATTACCGATGGAAATGCTTCTTGAAATTTTTAAACTATGTAACTCACTGCCACAGACTGATGTTTACAAGATCCAAAAATAAATATTAACATTTGCAAGCCACACTACTGAAAATTATAGTGATAGAAAGCTACAGTAATTGTTGCTTAGGTTTACATCTGAAATGTAATTTTTTTTTTCTCTCCAAAGAAACGGCCCTAATTTTCTATCTGTGAACATTCGAAATGTAACAAACTCTTATCCCAGTTACAGTGAATTTCACAGGTATCCTTACACACACATCATGAACTCTGAGGGCTCTGTATGTGGATGAGCATAATGGACAAAAAAATGTAACTTACTTTTGTCTTTTCTCCTCTGATATTACCACTGTGTGAAACAGTCCTACCCAGGTTCTACATTGGTTTGATCTAGAATACTAACCTGTCTGCCAATCCAATATTTTACTTTGCTACATGTTTTATGCCACTTTAGGACTCTTACAGGGAAGGAAAATGATATTAGTTTTATCTAATCATAGTCCTTCTCTGATCAGGCTCAAAGAATAAATAACCAGACTAAATTTGTTGCTGAGATACCCAAAATGAAAGTGAATGGAAATAAGCAGCTCCATAGACCAGGTCTTTCATTTTATTCCAGAAAACTTTCAAGAGATTAGATCCCCTCTTTCTCCCACAGGTTATCAAAGGGTGCTTTGGCTGGTCTACTAGCCTCATACTTAGATTTCTGGATTTAGGTAAATAATAAAATTTAGGTAAATAGTAGCAGATTAACTGATAGTAGTAGTACCAGTAGTAACTAGCTATGTAATGTGCATTCATAATAGCAAATAGAACAATGATGTACTGATTTGCTTCCTGACACCTTGACTATCTGTATGACCACTGGCTTGTTCCTGGCCCCAACACAAATTTATTTTATTATCTGCTTTCAGTCACCAGGATAAGACATTGGGCAGTGAAAATTAATTATTTTTTCTGCTCTTCAACTGCTGCCAATTTCCTGTAGAAACTTGTGATACAATACTCATTACATTAGGGGTATTAGTGCTCTTGCCTCTTGACATCACTGCAGAACAGTTATTAGCATCAGCACAATAATGCAAGAGCACCAGTGAGTAACGATGGACAGGAATTTTGAAGAAATGGAGGTTCTGTTGATATCAAGACATTTGAGCTTATAATCAAAAAGGAGGACTTTTCCGTAATGATGCAAAGAAACAGATTTATTTCTTTTACCCAAAAGACAGATTGGTCAAAGGAAGTGAACAGCACCTATATTTCTAACTTTTTAAAGGGGAACATTGCTGCTGTATCTGAACACGAACACACTCAAGCAGGCTGCCAAATGAGATGCCACTTCAGGCCTTGACTTCCTTGGCTGAACAAGCCATGCAGGAGGCAAGAGCAGCAAGTGATGCAATTATATGCTGATGGTACAATTAAGCCATACAACTTTATAGTGATTCATATTACACTGATGAAATTGCATTCATCTAGATGCTTATAGGATAATTAATAACATTATTCAATAAATGAAGGAATTTAATACTCAGGAAGGCTTGCTGATGAGTAGCTAGAAACATTAATTTGGGTAATTAATGACAAACAAGATAACTCTACAAACTATTTAGAGATGACAACATTTGAGTGTTCAGAATAATTTTAGTGAAAGATGCAGTGACAAGATCAGAGTTAGACTAGAGCTCTATCTCAACTCATAAGAGCATGAACCCAGTTTGGAAATAGGATTTTCACAGACACTGCTGAGACTGGCAGTGGTTTTCACTTTGATTTAGTATTTGTAATTTTTAGTATTTAAGAATTTGTGTAAATCTCTAGAGAAGAACAAGAACCTATGCAGAGAGCAAGAACCAATGCAGAAGTACTTCAGAAGTCCAGTTGCCATTCCATAACGGGAAATTTGCAATTCTTTAAATACAGACATGGATCACTAAAGAAGATTATCCTTTATGAGCTTGTAGAGCATAAGTAGAGAATTAGAAGTCCTGGACAGTGTGTAAACCGCATCTAATTTCAAAGTAGAAGAGGTCTGATACAGGTCCTGGGGGTTTTAGGCTGGGCTAAAACAACTCTTGAAGGAAAATTTTGGTTTACGTACATCAGACCACCACTGTCACCATTCAGTTTTACTGTAAGGCTCATAGTTCAATATTTTGTTTTGAACTTGCAGTCATACATACTTAAGTATTTCTACCTCTGAAGAAAAATGTAAAGTAACAAGCAAAGATACTTATGACAAAAGCTTAATAAATTTTTAATAATAAACTGGGGATAGCTGAAAACCATAGCTGGCCATTCTGCATTGGGCTAAATTTACCCCAGCATTTCAATGAGCAACAGTAGCAGTAAAAAAAAAAAAATCAGTTCAAACCCAAAATAGACAAGACTATTTACTCTGATATCCTGCAGTAGACATCATTCCACCTCTGGGAAGAACATTTGTGCCAGGATCATTCCTTGTTTGTCTAATACTTCTTTTTTTTCCCCACAAATACAGCCTGAGATCAACCAGATCCACACTGCATCATTTACTACAAGCTTGTAGCCAAACACCCAGAGGGCAGATACAGTAGTGATGGGTAGGATCTGAGTTCCTCCAGCTTCAACACCTAGTTTTAAGTCCTCACTGTGCTACTTCATGGTTTTGCTTTGGTCAGTCCTGCACTGGTATATTTTAATTTCTGAGAAGAGCACTCTTAACATAGTCACACATACTAGAACATCAAACCATAGAGACTACTAATTTCTTCAGAAACAATGTAGGACTGCAAATTTCACAAGAGCTTGCATACCAGCACCCTTAAAAAGTCATTTAACAGTAAAAAATACAGCAAAAACAGCTGTGTGAAGAAAAATGCTGATTTGTAATGTACAGTATGTTTAATTATGCTGATTACATTATGCAAATATCATTAGACAAATGCAAATAAAGTTTTCCTCCAACAAATAGGAATTATTTGTATGCATTTCCCTATAGTTTCAAGGGACTGATTTCAAGGAATAGTCAAACCTATTGAGCTATGTGCTTTGTTTAATTGATGTAGGTTTTCATAATGCTCTCCAGTTCCAGACTGGTGGATAACCACCTAGGAGGTCTGGAATTAAGTTTTGAACTTAATCAAATATTTATATACTGATATTTCATATACTCATGTTCAACAACTTATTTACTACTAAGTATATGAAAAAAATGAGATTTTTTCCTGCTCATTCTGTACCTGGGATTCAAAACTTCTTGTAAAGGGACATGTAGCCAAGGTGCTGGAACAGTAGAGTTCAAATGCCAAAACAAAAGCATCCAATCTTCTTTAATTGTCTGGTCAGATGAAATAATTAGGATTTGAAATAATTCCATAGATGTAGTAAACAACAGGAGACACTCTCATCATTATCTAAAATAATGTCTCACAGCACCTGAACATGGTTCAAAGATCATGTCTAGAACAAGACAATGAAGAATAGTGAGATCTTACAAACACTTTTTCTTAGTGAGTACAAATGAAGAACTACTGAGAATGATGTACCTAACTTTTCTAACAATTAATAAGGAACTTCAGACCTCAAAAAGGCAATCCATGAAAAGAAAATACCATTTCATACTGATATTTTAAAATAAAATACGTAAAACAATTTCTAGCAAGCTACAAATCAATGCTATACAATCAGGGAGCATTCATCTGGATGCAATATTTCACTCTTAGACTAGTACTTTTTTTTTTTCTATTTTAAAGATGATTGCAACTCAGCAAGTTGAAAAACTTAGTCTCAGCTTAGAGTTCAGAATATTTCAACACCTTTCCAACTTTTACTTCTTCTCAAACTTTCAGCAAACATTAAACACTGAATACTATTGATAGATCTGACAAATTCTGAATTTACTTTTACCTGCACTGAGGGTTTTCCCCACATTGATAGCACTCAAAAGTAAAATGCTTTTAATCAACTTAAAATCATTTTATGTTTAACATTTTCTTTAGCGATAGTTGTTTTCCTTCTTTGTACTTAAGCTTAATAGTGCTAAAAATTTCCCAATGCTACTAATATCTCTACTTAAAAGTACTCTGTTATTAGAAAACACATGCTTTACAGGGCTCATGCTTAACAGGCAATGTTGAGCAACAGCTGATATAGAAATGAATTTGAAATACTGTGCAAAAGAACAAACAAAACTTCAGCTGTTCCTTTTCTTCTCATAACTACCTCAATCCTTTCCTAGCCTTCCCCATATACCTGCAAAGAACAGGAAGACATTATAGAAAGGCTACTGACCTGGAAGAATCTATTTATGAGAGAAGTTCCCCTCCCACAGGGGAGGGACTCCAATAATTGATTATTAAGTCAAGATATTATGTATAGAGAACACCTGCAGGTATTTCCTTTGCCTTGAAGGTCAGTTCAGCTACCTGTAAATGTGTATGTTCGGGCATAAGCAGAAATGCAGTAATTCTGCTCATGGTATAATGAAAGTGTTCATAAAAAATACAAAGTAGAGTTAATTGTTAGGTTTTTCTATTAGTGTTTTCTAGAATCAGGTGCCTTACTCCTAACATTTTTTGCTTGTGTCTACAGATGAAGGGAGAAAAGATAGGATAGCTACAGAACAAATAGTTCTTTAGCATGGTTAGTAGCTGTTGTTTTTTATGGTAGCACAGAAATGTTAATTTTATTTTAGCAATCAACTAGCTTCTTCTTACTATCCAAGCTCTCTATAGGTTACCTGAGCCTGATCTGAACTCCTATTCATCCCACAGTGTCCAATGCAGAATTAAATGATTTCCAATTTATTATTTTCCTTAGCAAATAATGTCTAGCTGAATCTTCCTGCATTTGGGTATTCATTCTCAGTCCTGAATATGAGAGCACGACAGGCTTACCTGCAATATAAGACAGTGTAAAATCTTTATGTGGGGCTTTTTTTTTTTAGTTAGAATTAAAGTGCTTTAGGGACTTTTAGGATTTGCACTGCACAAAAAGACCTCTAGAGACAAACTAAGAGGAAGAGAAAATAGGACTTCTTGCTCACCAAATTTATTAGCTTTCTTCTTGGTCTGTATAGCTTCTGTGGGTTATAGTGTCCTCTTCTAATTACCTTAGTAGTAACAAGTGCCTGTTAGTAACCTGGGACCCTAGTCTAGGAATAGTGCTTTCAAAGTTGGAAGAAAACATCTTGTTCTCTCTTTTCATCTCTTGTTAGTGAAGTGAAAGACAAGCTGCAAAATAGCTTTCCCTTAGAGGCATTGCAGAAAATACTGAATCTCAAAAATGACATTTACTAGAATTAAATCAAAACCATTATTTTTCATCTAGTTCACTTGCTGCAGGTCTCTCCAGTGACTGTTTTGTTAGGTGTGCTGCTTCTTTGAATACCTTATCTCAGATTGTGTCTGTGTGAAATTAGACAAACATATTCAGCTAATTTAAATTTTAAAAATGCTTTCAACCTGCAGTCTTCCTCTAGTGTATATATTCTTTTCTTCTCTTGGAGATAGAAAAGCTGTTCAGGCTAACAAATTCTGTTTTACTTCTTGAAAATACAAATGCCAATAAACTCTGTTGCTGAACTTCCATTCAAATTATCCCCCACAATGATTTAACTGCCTGTATGAATTTGTGTATGCACAGCACTGTCTTCCTTCTCTTGCAAAAACTTCTAGGGTCTGAAGAAATTCCCCCAGGTGTTGGGCTGGGGAACAAATTGAATATACTTTGAAGAAATGTAGAACCTTCTTTTCTTTCAAGGTTCACTTGAATAGCACTAGAACAAACACACTGCTGGTAGCAATTAAACTATTAATTATCCTGAAACTTAACTTGGTACTTTCACCATAAGGCCTTAGTTTATTGACAACCTAAACATACTGGGTATCTCGTTAAGGACATGGTTTTCTTTTGGTGGATTAACTATTGAGAGTGAGGGAAAGTAAATTTCCTGGTTGCTGGCAGTAGACAGTGAACTTGGTAGTGTCCAGCCTCTTAAGTAAGAGTCAATACTAATGTGTTGCATGAGCCTGAGCCTGTACTTAAGCAAAATCAAGGATCTAACAGTCCTGTCAAGTTTGTCTGGAGATCTGGGGGAAAAATACATTTTTCCTGATTGGTGTTTGCTAGATAGTTATGCCCTATTGAGATTGAAATAGCTCTTACCAGGTATGAACAGGAAAATTCAATTTTAGGCTCCTAGGAACAGCCTTGAATCCCCAAAGCTAAGGGCAAATGGGTGGCTAACATGTGGCTGCAAGTTTGACTCTTCCATGCAATTCAGGAGCATGAGTCCCATTTCAGCCATTGCTTTTTTTAATATTCCCCTCAAGTCTTTCACATCAGCATTTTTTCCACTTAATAGCAAAAAAATAAAAAAAAAAAATAAAAAAATAAAAATAAAAATTGACCCATCTCCTGGTTAAACAGGCATCTTATATTTCAGGGTGTATTTTTTGTTCGTGTTTATAAGCATTTTAAAAACGTCTCGGGATTGAACACAGAGGTTAGAGGAAGGTTATTTCTTACTAAGTTTTTAATTGGTCACTGATTCATCTGAACACACAAAGAAATTTATTCCCTGTGGATTGCTGTCTTGTTTAACTGCAAGCATAAGAATTAGGGTTTTTCAAAACTCAAGAACTAGTCTTTTTTTTTTTCCAAAGCTCTAAGCCCTTAAGGGGAATCTGCATCTGACGTTTCTGATCTGACTGTTGATGCAGTCACCTTGTGCTCTGGGGTCTTCCTAATTGCTGCTTCTCGATGATGGTTAGAAACCCCGTTTGATTATCTGTCAACACATCTACCAAAGCAAGATTTGGTTGGCTACATGTTTTTAGATGAGGGCAGACAGGCAATGGGGAAACAGATGGTTTGTAGAAAGGAGCTGTCACCATGTAGGATTAGAGAGGAGACCTGAAGTACTCCTTTGCAAGCTCCCAAGGTCTGAGATTTGTTAACAGTTCATGTCCAATTTCCGTTTGTCTGCAGCTTTTCTGTCAGAGAAACAGACTGGATTTACACTACAATCTTTTATAACCAAAATATTTGTCTAAAATATTTCTTGAAACTGCTGGATATTTTCTTGGTCTTGTTGTGGGGAGCATTTCTCCCCTTCAGTGCTTGTTTGATTTGATCCCCTCCCACGCTGGATTTGATTACTTCTGTAACTTAACCACCTATCCCACAACACCAGGATGGTTTGTGCCTCCCCAGGACACATGAGTCTCACATGATTCATTAGCAAAGCAACCGAGGCACCAGCAACAACCCTTCAGAGGTGTGGAAAGTGCTGCTTCCCCCTGTTGCTGCCCATCACTGCTGCCAGATTCCCTAGCAATATCACTGCAGATAAAACTGTAACTGTGACCAAAGTGTCCAGCAGGAACAAGAGTATTGGTAAGCAGGAGACGTGCATGTGACTCAAAGGTGAATGTGGGCCATCAGTTATTTGTGGCCACTGCCCATCTAACTGGGGGTTTGTGTCTAAAGAGCTGCCTTAAATTGTGGCTATGTGTAAGTCTACTGTGACATGAGTACTGTGTGAGTAGAGGGGCAGAAGGTAGTTCTGTGTCCTGTAGCATGGTCAAAACTGTACTGGAGGTTTGGCACAACAGGTTGCTCCTTGCAAGGCAGTTCTGAGAGTGAGAGATCCCTGTCTTTAATGGTTTTAAGACGCATCTTGACCTATATCACTCCTTCTGGCAATCCTCCCCAGGTCCCTGAATTTGAAGGCAAACCCTTCTTATAATGATCATGCACTGTTATCCCCATCAAGTTTAGCAATATCTCTAGAGGAGGATTGGCTATGAAATCATGGTTCTTCTCTTCCATGGCTGCTATTCAGTTAAAATTCTTATAATAGCTTGTCAGAGTCCTCTCAACACCCTCATCAAAATGACCATCTGCTCCAGAGCCTGGATTGTCTACATTGCATAGAAGAAACTCTTCAGTTCATGTAGGCTAAATCAGGTAGCCGGGCTTTTTTGGAAATTGCATTTCGTTCCACTTAATATCCATCCAGGACTTATATGCATTGTAAAGTGATAAGGGCAATATTCTGACTCTAAAACCTGTACTAATGATGTTCTGTCTCTCCATAAATTCAGCTGGTGGTATTTGAATCAAAAAGCCAATGTTCATCCATTACACTTCTAATAGTGTTCAAGAATATAGGTGCTTTCTATCACCATATATCTAACAATTGCTAAGGTATTTATTGACTTGCTGAAAATGTTTTTGGGGGTATAAAGCTCTGTTTTTGACTTAACAATGTTGTAATCCAAAAAGATTGCATTGCCTCGTAGTAACAGAAGTTTTAACCAAGCATTGGAGTATTAACTGTCTTTTCCATGTACACCTTACTCTCTAACCCTACCCTTTTAGACCTAATCTTTTGCACTATTGCACTAAACCTGTTGTGTTTCATAGGTTTATAATGCAAGGCAGCTTATCTTTTCCTAGCAATCAGTCAAAACTTTCCGTCACAATCCACCTTCACTTCAGACATTAATGCTTGCATTTCCATAAAAAGTAATTACGATATAATGTAATAGCATAAATTCTTTAAGAAATCGTTATTGCTCCTTGCAAATAAAAACACTAATACTGTAGTAGTATTGAGCAATTTTTATTTCAATCCACATTCAAGTTTTATGGCTTGTATATACCTCATTGCAAATCAGCCCTGCCTGATTCTTTCCCATTGTGAAATTTTGGAATCATGGTCAAAGTTTCTCCATTTGTGTTTCTCCACCGAGAATTTCTTAAAATATCTAAAGTACATGATAGAACTTTAATTTTTCCTATAATTCCTTACTGTTTTCATCATTTCCCAGAGCAATCTGCTTGTGAGATTGTCTGATAAAATGTCTTTCCTTACTGCTCTAAGCTTCATTTGATGCCAGTCACTTGGAGGGCCCATATAGACCTCAATTGTTCCTTCCCCTAACAATAGCAATATCTGGGTTTTTCTGTCAGTCTCATTAACCTCTGTTTCAGAAACATGACGTATTCTGATTTAGATTAGATACGGATTTTGTTGCTTTAGCCCAATATTACCCTACCATGCTTACCTTCTAAATCTAAATGAGACTGTTTTTTCCCAAACATTTTCCTTTGCCGCTGGTTGTCTCCTGTATTGCCAAATTGACTGGATTTGTTGAAGGTAACTAATTCCAGTTCTTCTTCCAGTATTCTAATTCCAGTAGTTAATTCTTCCGATTAAGGAACTGTGGTAACTTTTGCCTAGTTCTTGTGCAAGTAATCTTATTTCAGCAGTTTCTTTTTCTCTGACAGATGATATAAGGGTCATGTTCTCTTTGGCTTTGATTTCAGTTGTTCAAAGTTTAATTGAATTATTCCATTCAGTGATAAAGTTACGTGATTTAGCAATATGTAACCCCCTTGTGAAACCAAACATTATCCTCCAGAAGGTGGCAGTTTTGTTTTACACCTGCAAAGACACATAAAACCATTTCCCTTTTTCCTGGCAAAGTTCATTCTAAATTCTGGCACAGAGGCTCAATAGGGCTGCTCAGACATGCCCAAGAAGGGCCTTGCAGACCCTGGGATATTTTCTGTATCCAAATGGGTGTCCTGTTCCACCTTTTATCCTCACTCTGGAATGCCATTAAGGCTTTTCAGTTCTTGTCCTGTTTCTTCTGGGTGCACTCAGCCCTCTTTGCAGCAGTCACTGCTGTCAGCAGCACTAACCCTAGAGCCTCCTGTGCACCTCTCACTTAGCTCTTAGCACCCATTGGAAACATATTTGTTGATAGTCCTCTGCACAGGAAAACTTCCAAATCTTATCTTCCCCTCTTCATAGGTGTTGGTAAATAACCAACATCACTACGCCAAACATTCAGTTTTCTCGTACTGTTTCTTGCTTCATCTAGCTCAGATCAACCCTATCCAGCATGCTACATCGATCCTGTCTGATCCTTGCCCCAAGGAATGGGTCCATGGATTTTCACAGCTACTTTATCCAATTCTTGCCATGATCTAGCCAGCTGGGTATCATGGACTCATGGAGAGGGAGAGAGGTTCCACGTCATTTCTGACTTGCTCCTATTTTTCAGTGCTATCCTATTCAAGTGCCGAAAGTCCCTACAGCTATTTCCAAACTTCTGCCCTGGAAGTGCCTAAGTTTACTACCCAAACCATTAAGCTATCATTCTCCACCAAAAATCATGTTGCAACAAAACAAACAAACAAACAAACAAAAAACTGCTCAGCCTGCATAATTATAATACAATTTGAAGAAATTTACTGATATTAATAGCATATTATTAACTGGCAACCAGTGAGTTATGCATTCGGGGTCAGTGTCTTATAACGCAACACATAACCCACAATATTAGACACTGTCATCCTGTGATGTACTGCATTTAGGGACACGTAACTCAGTGAGATGCTTGTTAGTGAAGGTGAATTGGCCTATATGAATGCATTTTGCCACTGCATGCTCTATGTGCCAATTGATTCAATATACTGTTATGCAGAAACTTGCATAGCTCCTAGCCTTGCAAAAATTGCACGTTATGTCTGTATTCTCAAGAGCAATGTTTTCCCTAAAGTGTCTGTCTTGTGCTGCTGTTTAAGCAGAAGCTGTCTGTACTGTAGGCTAACCCAGACAGCAACAGGGCTGCTGGTCAAAGAGAAGACAGTTTGGTATCAAAACCAGTTTGTAGCTGGGACTAGAGCATCCATATCTATTCAATATTCCTACACACACACTGAATCCCTTATTTGGGTGATGCCCCTAATCCACCAGCTCCTTACATCTCAATAGTTTCTCACACTAATCCTTAGGGATATATCATTCATACTGCCCTAACAGTTTCTCTCCTTTTAAACAAATTCATCTTTCCTCAGCATGCCTCAGCAGTTCTTGACAGTGCTTCCTCTTGTGGCAGTACCTCAGAGGCTTGTAACATCCTGAGAAACTTTTGCTGCAAGCAATAGACTTGGAGATGGAAGTAAAGGGAGGAGAGATGAGCAGTGAATAAAAGGACTGTCATTGGTTCAGTGAAAAAGAAGTGAAGTGTATGTTGTTTAGCCCACACAAGAATTTTGGGCCTATATGTCCCATGCTTGAATTGCAGGTCCTGGTTTCCCTGCATCCAAAAAGGATCTATTTCCAAAACAAGGGCAAAACAACCCCATCAATGTAGGATTTGCAGCAGAGTTTAAATTTTCTATTCAGTTCAGTGCTACAGGCATAGCCCAAAGTTAAACTTCATTGTCAGTGACTCAGAGTTGCAGCAGTGATAACATGAGGAGACAAACATAAACCCTTCAGCCTGATGTTGATCTCTGTAACTTAAAATCTTTGGAGAAGATTTAAAAAGCTCTCAGTCCTATGAGGAGTTGCCTTCCAAAACCAACTGTTCCCCTCCACCTCCCTGCAAACTTCAGAATTGCATTAGGTTGCTCAGGGAGTCTGGATAGCCTCCAAGGGTGTGAATTCCACAGCTGCTGGACAGGCTCTTCTTTCTGACTGCCCCACTGCAAAGGAATTCTTCCTTTTAACAAATGAGGATTTCCCTTGCTGAAGCGGGTTTGTCAGCTCTTGTCTCCAGACTGTCAAGGACTCTTTGAATTGCAGCCATGTGTTTTGATTAAAAAAAAAAAAAAAAAAAAAAAGGGGGGGTGGGGGGGAGGAGGGAGGAGAAAGGAGGGGGGAAAAATGAGCATCTTTGTGCTAGGGGCAGTTGTCCCAGCTGGTGCCACAGACTACACCCTGCACTGTATCACCACTACTGTGGCTCAGTTTTGAGCAGAGTCTACAAGTGAGAAGTACTAAATCACTGTAAGCTGCCCCTGCTATGCTCCCAAATAACACCAAGTCTTTTGTGTCAAGAATAGTGTTTTGACCCTACTTTCTTTAAACAAAAGCATTGAGGACAACGTGCGGAACACAAATTCCTGTGATGTAGATACTTAGTGAAATATTTTGCACTTTTGCAGCTCTTAGCAAGATTTGTTAATTTGTTAATTGCAGCTATAATTTCTTAATCAGGGGGAAATGAGGATACTGCTAAGGTGCCTGGGAAGTTCTCCATGGATGTATTGAAAATATATTTCCTGATATAAGTGATGTATTTTTGTCCTGATATAACAGCTGACTAATGTAACACCACAGATTTTCAGGAATAACCAAGTAAATTGTCTACATTATCTTAGAGACCTAGAAGTTAACTTTTCTCATAATTACAAAATGCTGCCTGGATAGTACACAAGGAATGCTTCTAGAACATGCTTATGACCCAAAGCTATGATGGAGGCAGTTAAAATTCTCAGACAGCACCTTTCATGGCAGACCTGGCTTCCATCACCCAATTCTTGTTCCTGGAGCTGGCCATTGCTCTACTGTGACTTTTGTAAGGGTGTCACCATCTGGATTCACACCATAAAATAACACGAGGCCTTTCAGTACGTCAGTATTGCCTCTTTTTGCAGCCATCTCACATCTAAGAGACTATAAATCACTGTCAGGAAGCCAGGGGTGATCCAGCACGGCTACTCCAGGAACCAAGCCTGAGCCTATATGAGGCTCCTGGACCTATAGGCAGAAAATATGATGGGGACCTCAGGGAAGACTGGCTCAGGAATTCAAGCCTATATGTGCTTTTAATGCAAGCTGGAGACATGCATATGCTATGATTAAGCAGGCTATGAAAATGTTATCGCACAACACATTTGGGTTGCTTCCAGCAAACTGGCTGCCATTTTGTTGATAAAAATCACGTGAGGCGACAGCATAAAGTTTAAAAATAGAGAAGTCATACAGTTGGTCTTATTTTCTTACAAAGGTCAAGCTTAGTTCATTGACCAAGTTTACCCCTTGGAGAATTTTGAAGCAGTTAAGCAATTAAAAAAAAAATAAAATTAAGGAGTTTTCTTGATTTATAAGCAACAAAGCAATACTTTTCTTCTGCCTGTGGTCTTCAGTATGTGAATCTGTTTTGCTAAAAACTATGAACAAATCTGAGAGCTTCTGGTGGAGATGAAGCTCTTTATTTAAAAACAAACAAATAAACACACTTTTCTTGATAATAAAATTCCAGACCTCACTGATTTCAGACCATTCTTTCTCTATTGTCTTGTTCAGTGCCCTGGGTACTCATAAGGACTCTTTCTTCACTGTTGTAAGTGTAGTGCCTGTATAGCTTCAGCATAGGTGTGTTATATGGGGGACATTATCTTGCCATTTACCCTCATTGAAACTGTGGCTAAAGCATCTTTCTGGTGTGAACAGTTTCATTTTGCCCAGGTTCAAGGAGATGAGCAGTGTGCCCAGATTCTCAGATATAACTTTGGGGTGCCCAATCATCCGGGTATTTTTTAGCTGATGAAGGCGTGAAGCCTCATCGTCATAATCTCATCTGAACATCAGTTCTCACTCTTCATCTCTCAAAAGAATTGCTTTCTCATGAGATGACAATTTGCTGATGGAGGCAAAAGCTCCTTTCATGGTATGTGATGCTTTATAAACGTCAGATTTTAATGCCTTAAAAAAAAAATAATCTCTTCCCATGAGCAGGAGTCTGCTGTCACACCATCTGCACATCTTTTTTTTTTTTTCCTCCTAAAACAAACCGCAGAGGAGAGATGCCAAAAAGAACGTACACCAGATTCAGTCACTGCAATGTAAACACTTGTCAAACATTATGACGAAGTGTAATACAGTCGAGGGCTTTGTGCTCTGATTATTTACTCTGAGGCCACATGCCAAACAGTTCAATAGCACGGATGGACCAAACTGGTAGGCTATATAAACTCAGAATGACCTATTGAAAGAAAATTTGGGTTTCCTCTTCAGAAAGTGGAAGCCATCTGAATTCATCAAAGACAGTATATTTTCACTAATTTTTAACTATTTTTCCCACGGACTAAAGTTGACTTTTCTGGTGTAAAAAGAATCTAGGAACAGAATCCAAAATTATTGATAAGAAAAATAAATTCAGTGATTAAATCAAGCTGGTGTTAAAAGTATTTGAATTTTGTGAATGAAATGAGACCTTCCTATAGTCAGTCAAAAATGTACTTTTTGTCAGATGTCCAGCTGTATCCCATTAAATAGCAGTTTTTCAAGGGAACTGCTATGATAAAAGATAATCTTACAGTAGTTAATTCCTGGGTGTGAAAACCAAGATAGCTTCTTTTTGCCCTGCAATACTTAAAGCAAATATCAAATCCAGATGTGTTTTCTAATATAGGTAATAAATAATCAGCTCTGCTCTTCCTGGTACTTGCCTTTTGGATCAAATATGTACCATGCCTTACATTTCACTCTTAAGTAGCATGCCTGATTTTTTTCCTAGGCTTGGAAGATGCTGTTTTAATGAAGTGACTGCAAATGGAAGGATATTTTTGCACTAAATCTTTAAAGACAATCACATTTTCAATAAGGAAAATTAAGTTTCTCTATCTTTTTAAGTCTAAATTGGAGTGAAAGCACAGTTTTCTTGTGTCAAACAAAACTTTATCGGAATTTGTAGATCTGACTGGAAGCAAATGGTTCTGGCACAGAGGCTCAATAAGGCTCTTGAGGTAGAGATTATTGCTTGAGCTATATGGATTTAGTTAGACCGTGCTTTGCATGAGGCTGCTCTTGTAATTAATTGAACAAAATGAACCGGGTAAGTGTCTCTTTTTGGAGCAAACCCTGGGGTTCATAGCACTTGTTTCACCAATAGATATTCTTTAAATAGTGCATATAATATTAAGTTAAAAACTTAGGTCAAAAGTATAAGCGCATCCTGAGCCACGTCAGTTTGTGGCCTGTATTTCCTTTTTCTGAGCTTTATTTCAGTGTTAGGACATGTAGTCAGTCTAGAAGGTTTTCCATTTAGACACTGCTTTGCCTACTCTCCTTTCTAAAATGAATCTATCTGCTGTGATCATCACAAAATTATCTCCTCTCCTCTTGGCTTGATTTGATTGCAGATAGTTCTAGAAATGTGGTTGTGATCTTATAAGTCTCATGACATCTGGGATGCAAGTCTTCACTCCCAGAGTGACGTGACTTCTGTTCCAATGTCTGGTTATTCCAGAAATCCATCATCTAATATGGATGAACTATTAGTAGTCTTCAGTTACATTCTTGAGAAATAAGAAAAAAGGAGGGCCCTAGGGTCAGAGGACAAAGGAAAACAATTTCACGTTTTTATCCCTCAATATCCTGCCATCTCTTGAATCTTTCTTCACATGTATTTTGGGATATCTTTCTCCAAATTTGAAGATCTGACTGGTTTTGTTTTTGTTGTTTTTGTTTTTTTCCTTGCACCCTCTGGTGGCAGTAAGTACAATATATTCAGTATCAAATGGCAGCTTGGCAAAATGATCCTCTGAAACAGCTGGTAGTATCCATCACCTTCCTGCCCACAGCCTTACGTACTCCAGGGAGCTTTTGAATTACAGCTACAGTCAAGGAGAGAGAAATGCCAGGCTCTCTCCAGAGACTTAAGTTCCCTATGGCCCCATCTCCTTTAGAAAGAGATTTGGGAAGTCTTTGAATCAAAAGCAAGGTCCTAAAACATAAGCAAGATGTGTCTTATCTCCCACTGCAGATGAATTTTATGAAAAAGACTGGAAAGTGAAGTTGCTTTGACTCCAGAGTCTGGTTGTGCAGCCTTTGCCTAGCAGGAATTTTTCCTGGCTCCAGTCTTTTATATTATTTTTTTTTTCCTTTGCTTTTAGAAGGGAATGTAATTGATTCACAGCCTTAAACAAACACTGCACATACATGCCAAATGTAATTCACTGGATGTGAATCTTAGCTGTCAGTTGTTCTGCCAATACCTTATCAATGAATAAATATATACACTTTTTTTTAAGTAAAGTTTTGTTGAAACATTTTTGCTTTATGGCAATGGCAATTTGTGGTTACTCTGCATGTCATGCAGAACTTCAAATTTCTATATGAGCAGCTGTAAATACTTGTAGAAAATATTTTGCTAGAGCTGGATGAAGTCTGTGAGGGTTAAAAATCAGATTTGCCTTTGCAACACAGAGTTTAGCAGGGTTTAACTTAAGCTGTTATTCTGAAGGATTCTGTAACCCAGCCTGGACTCTACTGTAGCCAACCAGTCTGGGTGCTTTTGCTATCTGTTCTGTAGTTGGCAACTGCTGCCAGCATAGCTGGTTGCTCTCAGGGACTATTTGTGCAGAACAACATCAGTTTGGTGTTGGGTTCTCTTCACCAGTTATGAACCATCTGAGACAACACCAAGAGTAAGGACAAATAGAAAGCGTGCTCTGGGTTTGCGGTGAACTTCTCAGTTCGCTATCCTCATTAATGTGACCTCGAGTGGCTTTGTGGGTTTTTTGTTTGTTTGTTTGTTTGTTTGTGGGGTTTTTTTGCACTGTTTGACTTCTCATTGCAAGGAGAGGTTATGCACATGCCATTGCCATTCCCACTTCTGGTCTATTCCTAGTTTTCCAGCTTCTACCAGGCAGAGCAAATATCAATCTTCCTTTCTCTCTGAGCTGAGAAATGCTCAATTTGCTTCTGTACGAACATCTCAGAAAAAGCAAGGGTTTATTGCCCTCATTAAGGGAACAGATGAACGTGAAAGTTAAAAACATATGGGATGTTGCATTATTGTGATAAAAATGCAGGGAGCTGTGAATTTCTTTTCGCATATGTGGGGGGAATTTCCACAGTTCAGTTCTCAGTTTTATTTTTTGTCAGAATAAGATACCTTGAATTTTCTTTCCCTGAGAAAAGATGTACAACTTCAGAAGGAGAAATTTGGAGGATGTATTTTCACATTTTTTCCTTTCAGATAAGCAGCTATCCAAAGTAAGGGAAAGACGCATGAAGCAGTTTGTTTCTATATAATGTAGAATAACTTTGTATTTTGTGGAACAAAAAGGTTAAATGGTATATGGTGAAAATTCCCTATTATCTGTTTTAAAAATAAGTAAATAAATGTATGCCTGCAAACTTACTATGAAGATCACTAAATCCTGCAGTTCTTCAGTCTAAATTTACAAAGCATGATAGTATATCTTTCATTTAGTGAAGTCCAGTACTTGTACTCAGAAGACCCAAATTTGAATTTCCTTCTGTTTGGACAAACTTTAAGCACACAAAATTTTCTGTCATCACAGTCTACCTTGGGTTGTCTTTCTCTGTGTAAACCTCCAACAATTTCCTATAACAAAACCATGCCTTGTGCTGCTGCTCCTGGCGTGCTCTCCTATGTGGGCTGGTGAAGAGGCATCTGCTGTCTTTGCAGAAGGTTTGTAAGGAATGGGACATCCAAGGAGGAAAAGAGACTAATGGCATTTGTAAATATCACCTGGAACTTCCTCCAGATTTCTTTCATGGAGGACAAGACATTACTTTTCTAATCAGCTGTTCTTTGGTCTTCACTTCGTGGATGCCCAAGATCAAGGTACAATACTGGCAACTGCTCCCGAGGTAGGTAAGCTGTGGCTGCCTGATGGAACATAGAAAGTACTGTAACAACACCAAACACTCAGGAAAATCAGGCTTCTGAGTGCTGGCTAGAGGTAGAAAACTTTTCTGGCTATAAACCAGGAATCTAATCTCATTGTTTTTACATCACTCTTTACTGTGAACTCCACAGAAGTGGTCGTGGAGATATGGATAAACTTGCACCAATTAAACAGGCCCAAAGCTATGTGAAGGTGCAGAACATGAGTTACCTAAATGTGTGGACAGTGGGACTCAAATTCCTCCCTGTCCAGGCCAATGAGATGAAAAGTTTCCTCTTCCTCAAAACACCCCATAATAAATTTTGTACATCCCCTAAAATCTCTATTCCAGCTTTAACTCTATTCAAACTTTATTTCCTCCGTTCCTCAAAAAAAAATAAAAATTAAAAAATCCTATACCCCTGTAGACAATAATGCCTTATTAGTTGTGCAAAGCTCTGGAGAGAGTTCCTTTGGTTGACTCCTCCTGGTGGGTTTCATAGGAAGGACAATGGTCTAATTACTCTGCTTTGCTGGTCGTGGGAGTTGCCCATTCAATGCACTCTGTTCTTCCTGCCTGGGTGGGTGCCTCCACCTATCACTGTTCCTCTGATTTTTGCAGGGCTTTTGTTTAATTTGAGTCACCTCTTTAATCAGATACTACACAAAAATGGTCTATGAATAAATAGCCATTCATTAAAGGAGGCATTAGTTGTAAATGTCATTAAAAACAATTTCCTAATGCGTATGCACAGGAGGGTGGAATAAAGGTTCCCTGGACAAATCTTAATGTTGCTTATTATTGATTTATTTTTTTCTATAACTGCAATTGTATGTGAAAAAATTTCTCCTGATGTTCAAATACATTAGCATGTCATCCAGGGCTCCTTATTATATTTTTTACCTGTTTCATAAATACAAGCAATTTTTCCTCATTTCAAAAGCTTTAGTTAGCCGTAGGGGAGTGGAGAGGTGGTATTTCTTGAAGCAGATAACTGAAAGCCTATTGAATGAAAGGTATTCAAAGGCATTACTTTTAAAATACAAATGATCTGATATATGGCTGAATCCTAAAAACAAGTAGAGTTGCATTACAATTTAATTCTTTCCATTTAGCTCTAGAAATATATTTTAATTATTAAAAAAAAAGTCATTCTTTATACATGCACTACTATATCACTGAACTGGCAAGAGTATTGTGAGCAGTGAAAGAAATGGGTGAAAAAATAGAAAAAAAATGTAAGATTTAACCAAGAAGAAATGATGATGACAGTCTTGATTGATTTCTGGCAAATACTTCACATATTATTTTGCTATAGAAGCGCCATTGAGTCCTCTTTACACACAGAGCTCTGGTCATGTTCTGTTGCACAGAAATTTTCCCACAATCTGTTTGTCAAAAGAAAAAGGGGGAGAAAAAAAAAATTATAGCCTCTTTTTTTTTTTTTTTTTTTTGGCCAGTGACCAAAAAGCATGCAAGTTCTTTGATAAACCACAGAATCAGTAAAACCGTAAATAGTTGGCAAAACAGTGTTTTTCGTTAGGCCAGCAAGGAGAGTTTTTAGCCTTTCCCATTTTGAGACTTGTTTTTGCTCAAATATTTGTAGTTATTTTTCCTTGTCCTCCAGTAAAAGTGCCAATATTCTGAATCCAAGGAGGCTCAGCTCTCTGCAATTATATCGCTTTAATAACGCATAGCATTCACTCTAGAAAATGCTGGGGGGGACTTCCAGGCATATAACTGCTTAGTTACTTATTTGATACTTGTGAGCACAAAAATGATTCACTTGTTCACTTTTCATAAATACATGTCTGTGAGAGTTACTGATAAGGAGAAAAATTCTTAAACCTTACATTTTCCCTTTTTAAGATTTTTTTTCACTGTTTATAAAGTGGAATAAGTACAACTGTAGCAGTCAGCTGCTTGCAAGCTAACCTTTAGTTGCCAGCAATAATCAGTAGGACACTTTCCGTTCAACACAGTTGAGCTTCACCTCTGGGCAGCCTCCCTTGAGATAGGGTATGAGTTTTGTTTTATTTCAGACTGACACTGACCAAGGAAACATCAGGTTGGACAGTAGTTTTATCATCTTTAAAAACACTTGGCTGATCTCGATGTCAAAGCAGAGACTAGGATAACTCAGGTTGGGAGGGACATTGGGATGTCTCTGATTCAATCTCCTGCTCAAAGCAGGGTCAGCTCCGCATTCAGATCCGGCTGCTCAGGGCTTTATCCAGTCTAGCCTTGAAAATCTCTATGGATAGAGATTGCCCAATGCCTCTGGGAAATATCTTTTTTTATTACTTTGTGATTGCAAATACTACACACTGAATGTTGCTAACCTTTATTAGCTTATTAAAATGGCTGTGAGGTCACACAGGTGCATGATATTTCAGTGCCACCACTTTTTAAAACAGCGAGTCAGTGAAAATGAGAAATATAAATGGACGTTATTTTTCTTCTTAAAGGTTTATTCACAAAGTATATAAATGAGATTAACTTCTTAGGATATCTAAAAAATAAATAAAGAAGATTAATTGTTGCTTTTACTCAGCATAGCTTTAACACATTCACTTTTGTTGATATTTTTGTGTGAAGCTGGTTAGATCAAAAGTAAATGTTTTATCAATAAAAAGTGATGGATGATGCCTGAACTGGTGAATAAATACTTGATATTAAAAGTAATGAAACAAGAATATATTCTTACATTTTGGAAAAATTAGATGGACTTGTTGAATAACTTAATTTTACCTCAATGAGGTTTAGAAATAAAGTTCTTCAGATAAATGAGCTTGTGTGGGAAGATTTAGCTGTATTGCAAAATGTCAGGATGAGTTTCTTGATTAGGTGGCAAAAGATTCATTAAGTACAGCCACAGTGTAATTCTAAAAAGGCTAATTACTGCCCTACATCCCTACATGAATTCTTTTAGCATGAGCTGAGGTGCTTATTCAATAACCTCAAAGAGTTCTTGACTCCTTTTTTTGTTTTCTGTTTGCCAGGTCTGGCTTCTGCTGTTTACTGTGTATATGTTTATACAGTATTGCACAGCAGTTAGGCCTGTTTATCTCTGCCATTTCTTTTGGCATTGACTTGTTCATATCAGTATTGCAAGGACACTTTCTCTATCATACTTTTCATAGAGGGCAGGAAACCAAATTGGTTTGATATAAAGCTAGGGGAAAAAAACAAACAAACAAACAAACAAACAAAAAAACCTCCCAAGTTATTCATCCATCAGTCATTCCTGTGATGAAACCATAGCATATAACCATGTCCATAAATATAGCAAACTTCTACCTGGTGTATCGAAATAGTTGAGGTGCATGTCCCACCTGTCCTTTTAGAAAATTGGATTCATTCAACTGGCACAAGAGCTTTTAATTTCTCCATTTTAAAATGCCAAGTCATTCAGAACAAGTATATTTTGTCTGCTCTTGTACAAACTTTGACCTTTAACTTTGTTTCTTCATTCCTGATATTTAGCTATTTCACTGTGTGTCACAGGCAATGATATCAGTCATGTACTTGGCAAAATTAATGACAGGACTTTTTGGATTTCAGTATGTAAATTTTAGAGCCTCAAACCTCATCCTGAGAGTGCTTTTTAAACAAGATGGAATGAATTGCTCTGTGAAAGAGCCTCTGTGAAAGAGGCTTCTGGCCTCACTGGTGACAGAGGAAGTGTAAATTGCTTTATCTTCCTCCTGGATATAAAAATAAAAAGGCATGTGATAGGACCCTCATCCTCTACAAACCAACTGCTTTTGGCTCCCTTGTCTACAACAATGAATTTTTGCCTGAGTGCAGATAACCGCAGGTGTTCAGCACTTCAAACCTGGTCTCACTGTCCCGCAAGAGCTATGCTTCACTGAGGACATTGCGTTCATTCATATTTCTACAGCAGCGTGACTAGCCAGAACTAAGCACCGATTTTTTGTCCCTTAGAGGGTGTATGTAGCAGCACCTTTCAAGACTTTCATGTCTTCCTGTGCCACCTCCAATTTAGAAAGACATTCAGGTGCTAATTGGTGAGGAGATAGAGAGCTATGAGGTTACTCCAAATAGTACCTACCAGTGTGGCCACTGCAGGCTCAAAGCTGATATATTTTCAGTGTTCTCTGTCCATTGCATCTGTGTCCATTGCATCATTGCATAAAGGCTGCTGAGAATCTAAAACTTTATTTGTAAACCTCAAAAGACCTCCAGTCCATCAGAGCACCCTTTGGATTCCTGGCTGCCATGGGCCAGGCATGGGGCCTTGGTGTGCCCACAACCATGGTCTCCATGCAGTTTGGGAAACCACAAAATGCAAAGAACTGGGCATGCCTGAAGTGTCCCTCATGCATTATTTGGAGGAACAGCATTTAGATGTTGGCCTTGAGGACCATGATAATGACTTCGCCATATGCAGATTTGTTCGTGTCCCATTGGTTTATCCCTTGAGCAGGTCATGAGTATTCCCAGGCAATAAGCACTTTAAAAAAAATAGGCTATCCAACACCACTAATGTGTAGAAACTGCTTCACAATAGAAGGCCTTTGCTGTTTCCTTTCAAATACAAAAGATTTATGGACATTGCTTAATGCTCAAACACAATGTAGTCCCACTACTGCAGCCTCATCTCCAAACTAAAAACCTCTTAGTAACTTACTTCAGGCAAAGCAGTTGTAAAAGAAAATGCTCTCAGAAAGTTATAGTTCCTTTTCCTGTAAAAAAAAAAAAAAAAAAAAAAAAAAAAGAGAAAGAGAGAGAGAGAGAGAGAAAGGAAAAAAAATGTCTAGGAGAGCAGAGGTTAGTTCGATTAGAGTGTCCTCCTAGAGCAGTAGCAAGGCTTCATAAGAGATGATGAGAGAGAACAATTTTAGTTAGAAGTTCAGGTTAGTCAGCAGCATGTTTAGTACAAAGCCTTCTTGTTCACCTCTGACATCTCTAGGAAAGAACGGCATTCAGCTCCCTATGAAGAATTCTGAAACAGAACTGCAAGTGGAGTAGACTGATTATGGAGGTAATCCTACATTATTCATTGAGGGCAGAGAAAAGAAAAAGATTAAATAATTGCAGGAAAGAACAATAGGCTCTGGTTCAAGATCACCTTAACCTTCGTGTCAGTGGTGCCAGTGCAGGGTGGGATTGGCAGATATATAGGCACTCAGAATCAAAGGACACATCCATGTGCATTTCTTAATGATGTTGTAATAGACTTTTTTATTAGGAAACAAATTTTTATTTAGAGGAAGATCATTATTCCTTCTTCCAGCAGTACTTGAAACAGCAGTCAACGTAAACTAGAAATTCTCCTACTAATTATCCTCCCTTTGTGAGAAAGGTGTGAAAGATTAAAAAGCTGATACAAGCACAGAGAAATAAGGATATTCAAAAAAAATATTTGGGGTAATGCTCTTGCATTGATCGGCAACTGTATCTAAAAATGAAGTTGCTCACCAGGCTAAATTTTCAAATGGCATAAATTAGTAGATCCACTCAAGTAAGTAACTGGTTGTATATCATTCGTTAATTCCACTGTTCAGAAGACACGTTTGTACACCAAATAAAATTATATCCACATTTAAGTATATTGAATTTTAGTGCAATTAAGTACAGCAATGAGTAGGAATGGATATTTGTGTTGAACAAAATAGGCCAATTCACATTTTGATACAAAAAGAATGTCAGCATGAAAATGTTGTTATATTTAAGAGCAGAATTGACTGTTTTTCTCTCTTGTGCATTATTAGTATTAGGGTTTGGGGATCACTATCCTATTTATAACTGGATTCAGACTAGGGGTGTGACGCCCCTAAAGAATTGTCCTCAGAGTAGAAGCACGGGCCAGCTCACACATCAGGGATGTGCAAGGCAAAGTGAATAGTGGTAGGAAATGTGAAAAGTATTGGGAAAAATAACAGATGAACACATTAACAGTATGTGATCCAGTGGAAAGTTAAATGTGTCTAGGTTAGAAATACAGGGAGAAGCGTGGAGTAAAAACCTGGAAATGCAGAATATCCTTAGCTTTCAGCATATGCATGTAAGATGCACCATTGTTTCACCCAAAGATTAAAAATAATTGTATCTGGACCATTTTCCTATATGTGATCCCTGATTTATTTATTTATTCATTTTTTCACAAAAGAATATGAAACTTCTTGAGGAGACTAGCTAAGTCTTTTATATCACTATGGCTACAGTATTAAAATTACCTTGATGGGAAGCAGTGGCCCACATTCTTTGATTCTTCCTGTCAGAATTATCTAATCTAAGAATTATCTATCTAAATATCTAAGTATTTGCCCCAAAGTCTGATTTATCAGAACCAATGTGTGGGCCCTCCAAAAAATACATCCAAAATCATTTTTACTGTTCTTTTTGTTTTTTATTTTTTTTTCAGTTCTTCAAGTTGCATTGCCATCTTACAGTGACCTACTTCTAGGCTTTTGAGAAAGATGGGGTTGTCTACTAATTAACTGTACTCTTATTCAAGGCAACATGTTATCATCTCTTCCAGCTTAGTGAAGTCAACAACTTAATAATTATTTCAGGTTAATATTGTCCCTCTGAATTCAACAAATTCACAAGAAAACAGATCTTAGCACGAGTAGTTTTGGAAGATTCTGACTTGCCAGGTGTTATAAAGGTGCTACACTCGATGGTCCTGGATTTCCCTTGTGCTTTTGAGTGTAGGACCCTTAAAGGCCAATGTTTTTTATTTTATACTCATGGGCACTGCAGGAAAAATGCTATTACTAGAGAGATGAGTCTCTTATATAATTTCACGAGAAAAAGCTGAGGGTGATTTCTAACTACATCTGTTTATATATTGGTCGATGTACTACTGGAAAATTCAGCAAAGAAGAAAAAAAAAATTAACAGTAGAGCAGGTTTCATGACATAGAATATAGGTATAGTAAAAATATTCTGTCCTGTTCTCTGTTTTGTCTCGATGGGAAACTGTCTTGCATTTGTTTTCTTATTGATACAGAATGCCAAAATCTCAAAACATCTGCCAGCATCTTTTAAAGTCTTGTGTAATTGCAAAGCTATATTGTGTCTGACATGTTCCTCAGCTGGGAACAGTCAACAATAAAATTGAAAATGCTTCTTCCTTGTTGTGAGTTTTAAATTCCATTAATAAAAGTCTGTTGCATGTGACACACAGAAATGTTAACAATGCAGAATAAAATATCTAATACTATAATAAGGAAAAAAAAATCCTGTTCTTTAGTGCTTTATTAGAATTTTGATAGCTTTATTTTATTCTGTTTATTTTGAAACATAATACAAAATTCCACATAGGCTTAAATGGGTAGATGAGATTGATCTCCTTGTACTGGCATCAATCTGCGGGATCTAGGGTGTGGACTGAGCCACTTGCCGTCTGCTAGGTTATATATCATGGGGAAAAGGCAGCATGGCACTGATGTATTTCTCTGCAGTTTATGCCTTTCCAAATGTGGTTACAATAGCCTATAGAATAGCAAGTATCAAAAACTGGAAAATGACCCATGAAAGACTTGTTAATAGACATTTTTTTAAGATTGAGTGATAAAATGTAAGTCAGTTTGTCAATATTCAGAAAACCTAAATAAAGGTGATGCATCCTGCCCAACAAGACAAACTGATACTAATAAATTTGGATTCTTCAGCTCTTTTGATTACCATCATTGCTTTTTTTTTCCTCCTTCCTATTGTGAACTTGAACTTTGTTGTCATGTCTCCTTTGGATTGGGTAGAAGGAAAAAGAAAAACAGTAGAAAAAAAAAAAAGTAAACAAAAAAACAGTAAATAAAAAGAAAGAAAAAGAAAAAGAAGCCCAGATTACTGTTTTGTAAACAAACAAACAATCAGACAAAAACAAACAGTAATCTGGGTTTCTCTTACAACAATTGCTATAGTTTTTTTTGTAATGGTAATAGGCTCCATAAATGTATGCGAAGTAACCACCTGTGTGATTATGAGAAAATCAGCAGTTGGCTTAATAGGGCTGGCTTTCAAGGTGTGATGCTGTGGGATTGGAAATTCAAAAGTACTTTTTTAGGGGCGGAAGAAGTTAGTTTTTTCTTCATTTTATATGTCACTGTCTGTTGAAATTGAGCTTACAGGTACATTTGTTTTCACAGAAGCAACAAGACTCATCTCATCCTACTGAGATATCTTCTACTGTTGTGATATAGTTGCTGTTGTAGTGGTGGTAGAGCCTGTCTGGAGGATATTTACAACTGTCACCAACTTCAGTGGAAGAAAAAAAAATAATTTCCAAGTACCTGCTGGCTCCTTTCTGCCATACGAAATCATAGAAGTCAATGATGGAAAAGACATCAAGAGCACATACAGTGTGAGCATACCTAAATCAGCTTCAGGGGAGGATATTTTGTAAATGAATTTGAGTCCTATAGGCTCATAGTCCCTTCTGCAAGACATGCCAGGAAGTACTTGCCTGCAAGCACAGAGGCCATGTGTAAAAGGATCCTAGGAGCGGTTTTGTGAGCGAGTGGCCCTGAGCCTGCTTCCAAATCAAATGATTTGTTGGTCGGAAATGCATGGTGAAACAGCTCTTAAGTGACTTGTGTGTGCTTTCAGAGGGAAATTTGGAGCATGCTCAGCTTCTTATTACACCTCCAAGGCCTGTAACATGTCATGCCTATGGACGTAGTACCCTGTCTCATTTGCCCAGCATCACCATGAGGACAGATTCAGCAGAAGATGTCTAATCAAGACATGTTTCTTGATGGGTCCTGACACTGCTAGGGTCCAAGCATAAACTACAGACTGGCTGCCTTCGGGGACAACATAAGTGCATGAAACTGGGTCCATAAAGCATCCTAGGCTTTTCATGACCTTCCTCCGCACATGACTGGCCTGATGAGGTACTCATCGTGTCTTTGAGTTGCATGCTGCTGAGTCATGAGACTGTAAGATGACTTTTTGCTGAAAGAAAACAGCAAAAGTCGTCTTACAGTCGCCTCCAAGCAGATGGCAAAGAGGTGTCAGGAGCACTGTGTTTATTCATTTATCTGAAGTAACAAAAATATCCTACAATACAACCAATTGTTTGCTCTTCAGGGATCCAAAACGCTCATTTTGCAAATGAAATTTCTAAACTTTCTTTTCCAGTGGCTCCCAAAGGAAAAGTACCCTGCACAGTCTTTGTAAACTGTTCCCACACATGCAACAACAAACAACTAACAAACCCGCTAATAATTTCCTTTGCAAAGAGTGTAACTGAGGCTTCCTGGGACAAGTCAACTGCTGTTGAAAAGGGCTCGGGGGGATGATTAAAAACGTTCATTTGAGAGTTGGTTCAAGGGGCCAATGGCTGCCTTGACAGCTGGAATGTGCGGGAACTGTGGTTCACTGAAAGGCATCGGAGCCCTTCCCCATCCTCTGGGACTGAGCACTCAGTGGTTGCTGCTCCAAGGAGAGCTGCAATATTTACAGAGCTCCCTTCCTCTCCCTTAATCAACTGGCAAAATATGGAACGTTGTGCCAGAAAGACACGCTGCATTAATGGGGAATAGTACAGGAGGGGATTGTAAACGAGCCTTTACAACAATAAAGCAAATTTTGATGAGAATGGGGATGGTAAAGTTTGGGGTCTTGAATCAGCTCAATTTAAATAGGCTGGTAGGAGAGAATGTGTCCCAGAGACCAAGTGGATTTTATAGCAGTAGCAAAAAATTAATAGAAACTAACCACAAAGGAAAAGTACACAGCTATCATTTTAAAGAACAAAAGGCATCCCAATTCAGCTTGACTACAGTATCACTAGCTGTCATTAAGGAGAAGAGAGTTGGCCATAGGAATTAAAGCACATGCAGGCTGTTGTGTGCCCAGCCAACAGTACAGGGTTCATGGAGAGGACTGCAAAATGAGGCTATGGAGGAGGTGGTCAAATACAAGCATAAGCATGTATTCTCCCATAAAATGGGGAATGAAGTTCAATGAAGGCAATTGCTCTAGCCACAGACATATATCATACTGGAATCTCACCTTAAAAGATCTCAAAAGAAATTCTGGTAGACTATGGGCCAAATTACAGTCCTCAATAAACCCAGTCAACATCTCTGGTTTTACAATAAGGAAAGTAGAGAGAAGCAGATGTGAAGAAAAATTTTAATAAAACATTGTTTTAGAAATTTGCCTACTGGTGACAAGACTACAGCTTGGATTATGGCTCATAAACATCGACTCTAAAAATATCTCCCAGTGCCATGTAACCAGGTCTTTAATGAAAGATCACAATAAAACATTTTCACAGGAAGAGAATACAGAGGACAAGTTTACAGTTGTGTTTTTCCTCCTTGAGCCACAATCTATAGCTGATCCCTTTGCAGTGAAACCTAGGGGCTGGAAAAGAGCATGATCCAGGGCTCAAAGTCATTGATGGAAATTTTGGTGAGGATGCTGCGTGGTGCCTTGATTATACCTTTTGCTTTCTGTTCTCCTGAAGTCCATCTGTCTACTATGCCAATCTAGTAATATTCAGGTCTGAGTTAGTTCCTTCATTCTTGACCAACAACCAGGTATTGTAGTGTTATCAACAAGACACCATGCTCCCTTTCAAACACCTGTTGATCAGGCACTGAAGGTAACTCATCAGCACCTACTTTTGCAGCTGGCAGCTTCTCACGGGATTCTCAAAAGCATGGTCAGCCTTGTTCTTCTAATCTTCTGGCTCCTTAGCCATTAAAAGTAGTTGAAAGTAGCTTGGGACAGAGCTAATTCTAAAGAGAATACTGCCATCTTATTACATACATCAACTTTCACATATTCTAAAATCTCTGAGACAGATGTTTTCTATTAGTTAGGAATTTATGAAGGCATTGAATTAACCAACAGTAAATGATAAACAAGGGTCTTGTGTGGAACTGGAACCATATTCAAATGGCATAGGGTATCCATTCCCTGACCTTGTGCACCCCTGTCCCCTTCCATTGATCCCTTCCATGCCACTGTGCTCTTGCATGCTAAAGTGCAAGCTTTCTCACGTGGCTTATTTCAACAGCTTTTCCAAGGCAAGTTCTCACAGCAGATGCTCCTTCCTGGCCAAAATCCCTTAGGCAAGATAACTACTCACTGCTGTCTCAGAAATGTATTTCCTTGAAAAGAGGCCAGCTTGCTTCTCCTGCAAGGATTCTCACACTCGTTCAATAAAGCCAGATGACTTGTCTACTATACTAGCACCTGCAATGCTAGACACAAAGTACATTTATGAGAAGTTAGGACAGAAACAGAAAAATAGTTGACCTCAATTCATTGCTGGATAATCAATTAGAATGAATAAACAAAGGGTCTCCATTGCAGGTAAGCCAACTGCATGGAATTTTACATTCTTACTTACTGACAGGTTAACACAACTTCAGAAATTCATACACCTTTAGAAGAAAAAGAATACTCTCCCTTTTCAGGTTCACTCCTGTCATTATTGAGTGTGATGAATTTAGTTTTCCTGACTAAAAGCTAGTTGCATCACTTAAATGAGTTCAACTGCTTAGATGTATTGTGGAATATTCCCAATGCATCTGTCATAAATATTATATTTAAGTGTGATGCAATAAAAATAAACACGATGTCTGTATGTGAATAGAAAACTATAGCTGAGATTAGTATAGTAAAGTAGTCTGAATAAAAATCATCTGCTTTAACTACTCCAACCTGCTCCTCAGCACTTCTAGCCCAGCCGAGACACATGAAGAGAGAGATTGGGAGATTTTGTCACCCAACAACATGACTTTTTCCAAGAGCAGGTAATATTGGTAAGTGGTTGGCATGCTGAGGGTCTTATCAAAGATCTGTATTGTCAAGCTGCTTAGCAACCATCCAGTGTATTTGTTTTTTAATCCTCTTCCTTAAGAGTAAAGATGAAGTATGCTGGAGAGATGGAAAGTGGTCCTTGGTACTGATAAGCAGCAACGAAGCTGGCAATCTTCACACCCAGTAACAAAGTACAGATTGCTAGGCTTGTAATTTAGCAATCAGTCTTGAGCATGGGTAAAGGAAGGTGCAAGAAATCTCTTTAACTCTCATAGCCAAAATTAGTCCTGAGCCTTGAAGCTGGAGAGTTAACAAGCTGCTATAAATCTGTTTTCTAAACGTGTTTCCTCTTACTCATTGGAAAATTACTGCTACTTTACTTCTGTTTTGTGTGCGTGCGTGTGGTTTCATGATTCAAAAGTAAAAGGACTTTCCAAGAAAGTGTGCAAAATAATAATGCAACAACAACAAAAAACTCATTAGAGAGTTTCTTCAGTTGTAGGTAACCCTCCTCAGTGAGGTCTTTATATAACCTTTTTTCAGATTAAATTGTCAAAATTATACACTCTAATTCAGAATTTTAGTATGGAAATTGTTGTATGGCAATTAATATGTTCTCCAGCAACTTTGCTAATAGTCCTTCTTCTTAGATATGAAAAAAATAAATAAATAAAATAAAAGTAGTTGTCCATTCCTCAGAGCATGTTGAGAAAGACACATGTAAACCTGAGAGAAAAAGTAACCAGTTTGTGGCTCTTGCTGCTTTAGGTGTGGTCTTTATAGATGAATGGTCTCTAATGCGTGGTTGAAGGGCCTGAGGTTGCCAGTGAGCCCCTGTCATTCCTCACAGCTGTAGCAAAAATGATTTATTTCTTCAGGCTGACAGAGAAAGCAAAGGGTGATTTGCTTCCAGCACGCTGCTTGCTATGTATCATTGTCGTATAGTAATGGCTGAGGAAGGACCATTCATATAGCTCAACTACATAGAATTTTTTTGAGAAAAGTTTTTGCTTACCATTTTAATAGTTTTCAAGGTCAATGCACGGAAATTCAGTAAATAATCCAGGTCAAAGTCTGAATGAAGCTAGAATAAATTTTTCCATATCTAGTTTCTCTGCTCTTATTGTGGCATTCGCTTTGTATGTATAAAATTATTTTTCATCTATCCAATATTCACAGAACAAGCAAAGTAAGAACACCTTCCCAGGAAGCTTAGTTATCTTCCATGGGAGGTGTCATCTCTTCCCCATGCTAAAGGAGAATTACTTTATTCTAAGTATTTTTCCACAGGTATGATTTTCCCTAATCATAATCATCTTACTTGATTATATTTCGATTCACTCTTGGTTTCTGTGAGAAAATGAATTTTAGTGTGACTGTTTCTGAAAATGAGCACTGTACTGGGGAGGCTTTACATGAAAACATTGTACCAGATTACAATCCCAAATGCACGAGTATAAATTTGAAGTAAATGTCCTAAAATTGGTAGAGGGAATCTGAAGCAATTCTGTTTAACTGTAGAATGAATGTGGTGCCCTCAGTAGTGAGAGCTTTCCTATATGACAAGTTGATTCTCTCTGCTAATGCACTGGTTTATATTCAGTGGAATTTACCATTCTTTTTCAGGAGTATGTTACTAAAAATTCAGATGAATCGGAGGTAAGTCACATCTGCATGTCCTTTTTGCTGTTGCACTAGCTGTGAACATAGAAAATGTGGAGAATCTCACCTTTATTTGTAAGGCACCTTCCTATTTAAGGGGTATAGCAAAGGCCTGTGAGTGTTCAGCAAGGTTTGACTGGTAGGAAAAAATGAAGTGAGGATATGAGTATTTCACAAGGATACTTGTATTATGAGTCCTGGAGCTGTGACAATAATATATCACGTAGCACAGTAAGGGATATGAAATGTATTCTTTATCTCTTTTGTGTCTAGAAGATCAAGAAAAAAAAAGATCATAGGTAGAATTCAGTACAATACTCTTATAGGCAAGACTGGACAAGATAAGAAAATTCAATTGATTTTGGAGATGTTTAACTTCCTATACTAAGATATTTTCTTGGAAGTGTTGTTCACTTTACACTCTTGATTGTCACATTGAACACCAGGAATTGCAACACTTCAAGCTCCCTTCTTCCTGTGTAAAATCATTTATGATCTCATTTATGATCTTTTTTTTTTTTTTTTTTTTAACCTCAGTTTGGAGCCTGGAATCAGCATCTGAAGAGTTACAGAATCAGAAAGAAGCCCCAGAGCTATTCATTTACTATCTAACAGCCGGGTCATATCCAACTTTAATGTACAATCTTTTGCAACTTTCCCAGACAGGTTCCTAATTCAATTATAAACCAGAAAAATCAACGTCATTGTTACAAGACATTTGAGATTATGGCAGACTGGCTGGCAGGGACAGTAGCAAGCTCTACATTTTATGCACCTATATCACCAAGCACAGGTCTTGTTTATTATCCTTGCAAAGAAAGCCTTCTATCTTGATTAAGTTTTGCTGTAACTAGTCTTCTTGTAGCAGCAGACAAAATACCAGCAACCTCCTGCCACTGCCTATGTGCATTCATGCCCCCAGAGGAACTTTGCCTAGGACTGGAGAACTCCAGAAGCTTCTTCCAAGTAATATTTGTCATTCCATACATTAATGTCATATAGAAAGATGTCATATAGAAAGAGTCTTCTCAATGTTTACCAGTGTTGGAGGATTTAACTTCAAAAGCAAACATTCTTTCCAAATTCTTTCTCCATCTACGTCTGATAATAGTGTAATAAGAGAGTGTAATGCTTCTTCAGGCTATCCAATGACTGCATTTACTGTGTACAAGCCCTGTAGAATAGCATGGTTGATGCCCAGAATATTCCTTACGTCAAGTGAGTGAGGCAAGCGTTTAGGAAGGAAAGTGAGAATACCAACAGCACGAAAAGAAGCCTTTTTTTCTACAGAACCAGCATGTTGTGGAAGGAAGCAATGTGAGACGCTTTCACTAAGAAGAATTTGTCTCTGAGATCTGATGATAATTCATTATTCTCACTCAATTTTTCTTGACACTGCCAATGTTGTCTAGTAAGAGTGGAATCTGCAATTAATTGAGCCACTGACAACTAGCCAATGCGAAAACAAGTTGATGTGAGGCCAATTACCAGCCATGGTAAGCTCGTGACTTTGGGTCACTTCATGAAATGCTTTTATACTGACAGCAAATTCACAGGCAGGATGCTTTAAATAAAATGATAGGAAACTGGAAGCAGATTTTTCTGAGGGCATTTGGGATCTCTCCAGTAGGGATGCTTTGTGAACAGTGACCAAATACATTGTGCAATCAGACATCCTAGTGGCCTCTGATCCAAGGCTGGAGGAAAACTGCACAGTTCAACACACTGATAGCAACAAACAGGAAATGGGATTCTTGGGCATGATCCTCAGTCTTTGGAGAATAAGAATTTTTGAGATTTTTTTATTATGTTTTTAATGAAGTAGACCATCTTGTGGTGGAATTATATTTAAGGGTGGACAGGAAATCTATGTCATTAACATTTGTCCATCACCATTTGGCAGTTGTGTATCTGTCACATTTTTTACTGGGTCATTGTTCTCTAAGGCAGTATCTGAGTGTAGAAAAGGTTTCTCAAAGGGTAAAATGTGGACTATAGCTTCAGCGTGGTGGTTCTTGCTTGGATAATAATGACTTAGAGAAGGCCTTAATGTCACTGGAAACAAATGTCACCACATGTATAGAACTGTTGAGAAAAGGGCTATTTTGGTAATGTGAAAACCCTGTGTTGTAGAGTGGAGGAATCGGAAATACAGAAGTGATCTATCGTGATGCAGACTGGGCAAAAACTCACTCCTTATGTTGAACTCTATGCTGAAATGAAATTGCTCTGCATCAGCTTCACGGCTTTAACAGTGTGTCCCCACATGGTGTTTTTTGAGTTTGTAGTAAATATACATTATAATAACTATATGTCAGCGCTTATATTCAGTGATACTTCATTGTCCTCTGAATGGGGTTGTTCAGTTGTTCTTGTCAGCAGGTTCTTAAACTCTGTTTCAGGGACCTGTTTGACCCAAGGATCCTCTATTATGGGTAAAGACGAGTACACACTGAACAGTGTACAAATGTAAGAACTGCCCACAGTAAATAAATATTGTTTTCTAATATGCTGTCAGTGATACAGAATTGGGAAACATAAAAATATACAACATTCTTTTGCTTCTACAGAGCTCAAGATAAATGAAGTTTCTCTTTATATGAATAAGCAAATTTGTGTTTAAAAAAGAGTTCTAAACAAAGATTTTTTAAAACATTAATATTAAATTTATTTTTCAGTATGCAGTATGAAGTGTTTCTAGGAAAAGGCAAAGGAATTTAATGATAAATTGGACATACTGGCAAGTGCACACTATAGTCAAAGTCATGTTTTGAGACCTGATTTTAAACCAGTCCTTCCAAAAACTTTAGGTAATGGATTTTTCTTGAACACAGGGAAATGATCAGTCCTCCTCGGCCTTTTTCCTTCTGAAATTAAACCTTAGCAGCACTATGCATAAACACCTTAACAGTTTGCAGTGTGTGAAAAACACTTGGTTTGAAAGGTTGATGTAGGTATTTTGTTCACCTTCTCCAAAAACCTGTAACTGTGAACTTCAGTCTGTCTTAGAAGGGCAACTCAACATCATCTGCCAAGACTGAGCAGTCAGGTGCACAATTACCTCACTCTGCAGCTCCTGCAAGCTGTCCCATTTCTTCTCTAAAGCTGGGTGGTTCTTGGAGAGCCTCGAAGGCTTCCACATCCTTGTAGATTTCAGGGGCTAGCCTCAGAAGGAAACTTTAACAAAAAATTCTGAATTTAGCTGTTCTCTAGCAGGAATTAAACTTGCTATCAGAATAAATCATTTTTTCTATTAAAATATTCTGGGATGCTATTGAAATGGTATCTGTGTGTAAACATGAAATGCTACAAAAGACTTTTGAAGTGACAATTCTATGATTTATTCCACACACACCGCAGTCCTAAAAAAAACTACTTCATTCTTCTCAAATCATAGTGAGATTTTTGGAGATGAAACTGATGAGAGCAATTAGCAATTAGAAACATCATTAACAACAAAACCATAAAGGCAGGGAAAAGAGTGCCAGGGAAAAGAGGGTTTTACATCAAGTGTTGAAAAATTGCAGCTTCCCTCTTGTTCTGCTTTTTTTTTTTAACTTTCTTTCTTAACTTTCTAGTAAAGGATAAGTTTAGACTTTAAATGAGCAATATATAGCTCCCAGAAATACATTAAATACCCATCACAGAATTGTTTTCCACCCTTTCTCTTCCTACAAAGGTAAAATAAGGACCCTATGTTTGAACACTGGGATAGTCTAAGTTAGAGATAACAGTACTGAAGAGAGAAATGTAAAGAAATCAGGAACATTTAACACAATGCTGCCTGATGGAAAGGAAAAGGACCCTTGATCAAGGGGGCTTGGAGATATGGCTGAATAAAAAGTGAATGATTCTCACAGTCAGCTGGAGAAATGTTATCACCCTTCAAATCACACCATGGCTGAATGTGAAGCTGAGAATGTGTTTTCTTATCTTAAAGTCCCTGGGGACAATATATTCCAGGTGCCTGATAAAGAGTTTCCTTTGCCGGAGAACTGCTGAAAGCTCACACCACAAGACTGAATGAATCTTATCATTAAATAATAGCCTTGGCATTTTTCATCTTTCAGAGCATAGATTTTCCCAGTAAAGGGTGCAGATCCACTTCTTTCATCAACACTAATGACCACCCCCTTTTAATGGTGCAATAAGAAAAGGGTCTGGGGAAGTTAGCTGGACACCCATAGCTATTTGACCTTCTAGTATTTATTCTGTAGAAACAGTGCTATTGTGGGGAGGATGGAGATAAAATGGCTTCAGGGGGTTGACCTGTCTTTTCTGATGTCAGCAGTGCTTTTGCCACAAAAAGAAAAAGCTCTACAGGATGCTTGTAGTGAATGGAAACAACAGCTCATTAATTGCAAAATAGGATTCCAAGGACCCTTGATGTTTCTTTGTTTTGTTAGCATTTTGACTGGTCCCTTCAAATTTGTTGCATTATTAGTGTTTCACATACTTGCCCAGGTTTCTAAAATAAAGCAGCATAAAAAAAAAAAAAAAAAAAGAAAAAAAAAAAAGAAAAAAAAATGCACCTGAATTCTGAAAGTAATAGTATAGACACACGGACACAGGCTGGTTCATGAGTGCTCACTCTGATTTCTCCCCTTTTCCTAGATAATTCATTTCAGGCAGAGAAGATGGGACAAATTGCATTGCTGTAAATTTGTATACTTCTTTCAGAGACATTATATGAGCTCATGCATCAAAGGGAAGATTAACTTTATCTAAAAACTGAAGTTAGTAACTGCAATATTTTACATTGATGTAAGCTTGTGTATTTCTAGAAGAGATCCTGGCTGGATGAAGAATTTCACATACAGGTGAAGCACTCAGGTGCAGACAGTAGCTTCTTTATACTTGAGAAATTATTAGTTTTAAGACTAATAAAATATATCCTTTTGGGATAATAGGTATACATCACTTATTTAAGGCCAATGTTTTTTATTAATGAGATTTGTTTCTCTGGCCTTAGGACAACTATCTAAAAAAATTCATACTGGTACAAAGTAATGATGTACTTGAAGAGACTAGAAAACCAAGTACATACCTTCTTGTGATCAGGATGGTCCTGGGAAAATTATGTGAATTTTTTGCTAATTTGCTAGTATCCAAGTTGCACACTCCAAAGATGTAAGCGGGAAACTGTTTCTGAAAGTTGCACGGCTGCAAGTACTTGGCACCTTACTGCAGGTGTAAGTACGTTCTTGGGACACTAGGTAACCCTGGGCATGGAGAAAGTCACTAATGCTGCTGGCCAGTGCTCACAAAGCATATTACAGAAGCTTTGAAGCCACAGGACAGCCCTTAGAAAAGTCTAAGGAAAGCACTTCCCTCTTGAAAATCAGCATGTTTAATCCTCCTCATTTTGTTGGAACACAGATACAGCCAAAGGTGCATCTTTGGTTGACTTCTGAGAGGCTGTTAAAATTGCTTTATACCTATCAAAGCTTTCAAATATAAGAGCATCTCTCCTCCTTCTCCATGTTCAATTCCAGCAGATAATCCCATGCAACAAAGAGAGTTTCTTCCTTTTTGTTAGTAAATCTGTCCCCAGAAGGCAGCTTGCCAGTCATCCTAGCCCACACAAGCTTTTCCTGTTTTAAAACATTCACCTCAGATCCATGCACAGGTCATTCATTTCTCCTGAAAACTATCTGGTGAATTTAGAGTGTGTTGAAATACTGTTTGCTAAGCCATGAGGAGGAAAAGAAAAAGAAGGATGGCATGAGCCTCCCACATTGATCTTGCAGGTGTTACTGTGAATGATACCAATGAGCACTAATCCTAGGAACATGGAAGTTTATTATGTATAAGAATCAATATTTACTACAGGAATCACAATGGGGCTTTCTGGAAGAGTAACTGCAGTACATCTAATGCTATCCATGATACAAAATTACTCAATAATTTGTATTAAACTAGAGAAAATTCACTAGAAGAGACAATATGATTAAAGATGAAAACAACCTGGAAAACGAGTGAGCTGCGGAAGAGGAAAAGACCTTTTGGCACAAAACAGCAACTGCAAAGTAATGACAGCAAAGACAAATGGGGCAATAAAAAACAGAGCTCTGAGGAATGACTCTGCAACCAGTTTTTGGAAGAAAGAAAGAAAGAAAGAAAGAAAGAAAGAAAGAGAAAGAGAGAGAGAGAGAGAGAAAAAAGAAAGAAAAAGAAAGAAAGAAAGAAAGAAAGAAAGAAAGAAAGAAAGAAAGAAAGAAAGAAAGAAAGAAAGAAAGAAAGAAAGAAAGAAAGAGAAAAAGAAAGAAAGGAAGGAAGGAAGGAAGGAAGGAAGGAAGGAAGGAAGGAAGGAAGGAAGGAAGGAAGGAAGGAAGGAAGGAAGGAAGGAAGGGAGGGAGGGAGGGAGGGAGGAAGGAGGGAAAGAAAAACTTTACGCCAGAGATGATAACACTTCAAATTTGGGCAAGAAAGTGGAAAACATGAATGCTCATTAGGATAGTGGACCAAGATGACAGGCTGAGTGTAAGTAATGGTAGCTGCTGAGAGACAGAGGAAACAAGCTAACCTCCATGAATAATATATTGCAGTCATAATCACTATACATAGTGATTTTATTGTCTTCTTCAATTAACATCTTTAAGTTTTGGTAAAGTGCCCAGAAATTCTGCAATTTAATGAGATGGGTTTTAATTTTTTTTTTTTTTTTTTTTTTTTACTTACTCAGCCTACTGGCTGCAGTACGTATTTATTAGGGCTGGTGACATTTTTTATTATATTTTTTTATTATTATTATGAGGGGGAGCGTTAGTTTTCAGCTAAATAGAAAGTCATGCAAAAGAGTATTGCTGTCCAGTATATCCTTGGGCTTATTTATTTATTTATTTATTTTGCTTTCATCCATCCTCCTTCGATTTAAACTGCCACACTACAAACCCTTTGGGGTTTCAGAAGTACACAGTTTAAACCAGGAAAATATTGTGGAAGATATTTTATTTACTTGCTTCTTCTGAAGATGGCACTCACTCAATTTTCTAGCCCTGTATTTTCTGTCCCTTCTGCTAGAGATCAAAAGAAACGAGAGGTTTAGATTCCAAATAGCACACAGTGAATAGGAGGATTTTCTTGTATGAAGAAATTTGTCTATCTTTTTTTGGCCTTAAGGAATGACTACATTAGTATGTCATCGTATGGTCCTATGCTACTGATGTTTCATTTTTCAGCTTTATCCCCAGTTCTCTGTCTGCAATACCTGCCGTAACGTCATTGCAGAACTGGAATTTTCCCTTGTTTCAACACTCTATGGTCATCAAACTATTCTTCTGTCGCTGCTTTTGTTTCCTGAAAGTCCTGGGTCTTAGCTTGAGGTTCCCGCAAATACAAGAGGCACTACAGGACATCCATCTATGTGGAAAGACAGTCCCTCCCCTAAAATACAAAGGAAGGTTGATTTGGTAATTCTCCACAGATATTTCCATTTCATAGATCAAGAAGACTGATAAAGCACTAAAAAATGGTACCTGTAATTTCTATGAATATATGCTGGATATGCTCAGTGGATTTAAGCCTTGGGCCAACCAGTGTTAATTGGCACAGCCCCATTGACTTTGGTTGAATACCAACAAGGGACAGAGAGATCCTTTTGATTCCCAGAGCTGTTAGTTACTCAAGCTGAAGCTAGACTGATGTCTTGATTTCAGCACTGGTGTGCTAATTTGCTGACTGAATTTAATGACCCTGACAGCTCCTGAACCCACACAAAGAATCCTGAATAAAGAATTCACACTGTCGCTCTCTGAGGAGGTCTGTACCGCCTCTAATGACTATGTCCTAATTAGCTCTTGTAATTATAACCAAAGTTTTGACACTCCTGTGATGTATAACAAGTTTTAGGTTGAGCCAAAAGTACACAGTGTTCTTTCTTTGAAATTGGGAGTGTCTACAGATGCATTATTGATAAGAATTTCTATAACAGTCCAAGATGATTCTCCTTAAGATAGTCTTCTATTTCTACGAAAAATGAAAGATGGTCTTCTGAATATCAGCTTGCCTTTTCTATGTAACTAAAAAAATGCCCATATCATTTATTGACAAGACACCAAAATATCTACCTTACGAATGGCTGGGTTGTTAAAGAGTAATTCAGGATGTTCAGAGTTCACTTTCAACCAACATTTCTGTGATTCTGTTCCTTAATGATGTGAATACAAAGGTTGAGGAATGACTGGGTGTTTAGAAAGGCTCACAGTTACATTCGATCACTTCAATCATTCAGTCATTGACTGACTGAGTCAAGGTTTACTCTAACTTTTCAGTCTTATACATAGCATAGCACCAAATCTGAGTCAGACAATACAAATGTATTCTATACAGTATATAAATATTCTCCCTAATACTTTAGTCAATGTTATTTATTGATTTTCTGAACCAAACCAGAATGTAGAATTTCTTTGTAATCTTGCACAGCTGCTGAATTCTCCTGAATATTGGCTGTTTCACAAAGGTGAGTAAAATATCTTTAAAGCCAAATTTAGCTCTGTTTCATGTAGATGTGATACCTGTGAAATCTTCACTACTCATTCAGATACTCTTCACTTTCATCCCTTCCCATCTGTTTGCCTACTTTTATAAAATGCTTTTAATCTCAGAAGAGTATGTTGCCTATGGCAATCTATTCCTTCCTTGGCAATTAATGTCCTTCAGGTATTGTCTGGCAATATCTGGATGTTCTAACACCTCTCACAAGTAAGTAGTATGTCAGAGAATTACTCCACTGTTGGGAAATGCTTTGGGGATGGCAGTGCTCCCCCTCATTCACTGCTCTCTGCGGTTACTCCAGCTGCCCATATTGATGACGAGCTGGAGCATCAGGCCCAGAGCCAGCCGATGGAGACACTGCCAACCCTCCAGGAGCTTATTGTGATATTCATTTTATGCACTGCTGCCAGAGAATAACCAGCAGGAAGAGATTATGGATCAGACGTGCTACTTATCTAGTCATTAAAGGACAGACTGCATGAGGGTTTGGCAGCTTTCTTGTGAAGAGTTCAGTCAGCTCGGTACACTCAGAAATCTCCATGCCAAGAAAACGCAAAAGCACCTAACTTTAAATGCATAATTTAGATGGAGCAATAGCACGGATGTTCTATGATACCTCTAATGAAGACAGGGCAGTCTTCAGCAGATGTAATGTAAGGTGAAAGCATCAGCACACCTGCTGGAGTTACAGCAATTTATCCTCAAGTGGAGATTGAGGACTGATTTTCATCTTCCACAAGACAGAAATCAGGACTAAGAAAGCCCTTTCCTTTATGGAAGTGACTGGGTCCAGACAGCTGGTAGTGTCCCCTTCACCACCCCCCCTGCAGCAGTCAGGAGAGATTTCAAGGATGGAAATCTCCTGGCTACCCTTCCCAGCCCAGCTGCCCCCTCTAAGCCCATTCAGCTATCCTGACTGCATCTGGGTTTTGCTGGTTTATTTTCTTCTGCTCCTATTATTTGGACCACTTCCACTTGTAAAGATTTACATATTTTTGCATTAAAGATAGTTAATATAAATATAAATAGTAAATATAAGATGTTCCACATAAATGCATGAAGGCCATGTTTCCTGTCCCAGCATGGATCTTCAGCTAGTGTATTTTTGGAAGACTTTGTATATCCTGGAAGCAATTCTGTTAGTCCATAAGAGAACAGTGTCCTGCGGTGTGGGGCTTCCCTCATTACTGTTCAATGCAGGTGCTATAACCACCTCCACAGTAAAAAAAGGAAATGCAGCTTGCCAAAACAGCAGTGATTTGGGATCTGCTTGAAGAGAATTCCTATAAGACAGGGTGTCTCCCAGCATGAGTAAGGCTTTGAGGTTAGCCCAAGTGATGCAACAGGAGCTCCTGAAGTCTGAATACTTCAGCCAGATCTATCATCTCTCACAGTGGAGTTGCAGCAGAGATGTAAGCATGGCTAGAATTGCAGCAGGTGTAAGCACAGCTAGAACTGGTTTTAATTCTGGGTATTTCTGACTTTTGATGGAAACTCTCAAAGTAAAAACAGCAAAACCTTAAAAAGAACAGCAGTAAATTTATTGCTAGGTTTCTGCAGACTTACAAATCTGTAAACCATTCCAATACTTTATGCTTTTGTAAACATAGATGTGTCAGAGTCCTTGTGATAAGTGCTATAAAATGAATTCCTATTGACTTTCACATTAGTGGTCTGAGGAGATGGATTCAGATCTCCGTTCATATCAGGATGGTTCTCTCCAACTGAGTGTCGTTTTCCACCAGAAGGGTTGTGTGAAGCATTTCTGTGACAGCTGTTTGTCTTCTGGTTAAGTAACACAATAGTGATTTTTTGCCTTATAAGAACTCTTTCTCCAGAGCCACAGAGGCATTCAATGTTCTTGCAACAATTATCACTGAACATTTACTTCTTGAAGGTTGCTGTAAGTTATCTCTTCATGTACTTGTGCCTCGGATTCCTTTCAGCACAACTCCATGTGTTAAAGATGGGACACAGTATACTTCTTGACCAGAAAAGTTCTGTCAGAAGATATTTCATGAAATGCAAAACTATTTGAGCAAAACTATATTGTTATCTGAAAAGCTCCCTTCACTGAGGCTCTACATAGCATAATTTTTATTACTGGGGCTAGCTGTATTAATCATAGCCACATTTGAGGATTAACTCATCAGTTAAGTCAAGATTGTCATTGAAATCAATAGAGAGAAATACCTTTTAAGGTGTTCCTTCTATCTGAAAAGAGTTGGAGAGGAAAAGACCCTTTTTCCATAGACCATAGAGGAAACTTAAAAACACTGAGGTTAAAATCTAGATTAACTTGAGGCAAGATAAATCTGGGCCTGGACATGCTTTGACATATAGCTGTCTGGTTGTTATATGAGTGGAATTTTCTCTGGATATGTATGCAGTGAGAGTAAGAAACTTTCAAGGCACTGAGTGAGGCATGAGCAGAACATGGAAAAATCAACCTCTAAAACACAAACCTTTTCCTTCCAAAAATCACAAGAAAAATGGTGTTAAAGATTTATTCCGGATTTCAGTAAATTTAGCAAGGACGAGAACCTGTTTTTCTGCCCAACAGAATACAAAAACTAATGAGATTCCCTAAAGGGCAACAGGAGCCACTTTAGATGTCTTGTGAGGACAGTTCTGTTATTACACATGAAAAGATAAACTATGCAAGAATGACAGGAGAGATGGTCCTGATATGGTTAAAAGATAAGAAATGAATTTTAGGAGTAAATGAACAGCTTTCATAATGGAGGGAAGTAACAAAAAGGACACTGTAGGAAACTACTGCTGAGCACATTCACTAGTGACCTAGAAAAGGCTTTAACAGTGAGAATGACAAAATTTATAATTGATATAAACCCATTCTGGAACAATAAGGACAAGGACCAATTGTGAAGAACTGGAAAAAGACTACAAGACTGGGTGAGAAATAAAATCACAGAAGAAATCCACTTTGGGTAAATGTGATGTGAAGGGGGAGGCAAATGTGAAGGTGAATACTGGAAAACAAATCTGATGGGCTCTCATCAAACCATTACAACTCTAGTGAGAGCTTGATGATATAACAACAGTTCCATGAAAACATCATCTCAGAGCTCAACAGTAATCAAAAAAAAAAAAAAAAAAAAGCTAAATCAAATGCTAAGAATCATTAGGAAAGAAATGGAAAGAAAAATAGATCGTTATGACACTATACAAATTCATGGTTCTCCCCACTCTGAATACCACAAGCCTTTCTGCCACTCAGTGTGCAAAAATGATATATTATAAATAGAAAAGCTGCTGAGAAGGGAAATGTGAACAATTAAAGGTGTGTAGTGGCTTCCATGCAAATTGTCTTTTGTGGCTCAGACATTGCCAAAGAGCTTCTATGTCCTGACGAAACCCTAGCTAAAGACCAGCAGACCTCCAGCTCCTAATGTTATCAAAGGAGACCTTTTGGGTCACTGATAGAGCTGGTGGTTGAACTACAGTGCTCGGAAGCAGCAAAGAAAGTCACATACCTGCATGCTCCTGACCTCCTTGAGCCTGAGAGGGCCCACATCCCACATCCAGAGATAGGAGGTCAGTACAGAAATAGCCTTTGCTCTTCCTTACATCTGCTTTGGATCTGGATCTGCAAGCAGGTGGTGAATTTCTTGACATCATTTGTATCTACTGGGAATAGAAGGATTCGTTGCTGTGTTTCTGGAATTCACTGTACAGGGTTGGTTGCCAAGCTGTGTGCGAGGGTCCCCTCTGTACACTAACAACTTTTGACAAGAACATATACTGCTCATTTTTAAAATCATTTCTTCAGTGCAAATTAGACTATTGCCAACAGTGGATCAATGACATTTTTCCACTGAGTGTTTCCAGGGACTACAAGGATATCTACTACATTCTTCTGGACATCCCACCCCATATTGAGGACTATTTTTTTCTTGAACTTCATTATGTTCACTTCAGCCCATTTCTCCATCCTGTTAGGTCCCTCTGAATGACAGTCCTGTCCTCCAGTATATCAACCACTCACCCCAGTTTGGTATTGTTCACGAATTTGCTGAGAGCCCTTTCCGTCTCATTAGTCAGGTGGTTAAAATAAATGGGCATTTCTTAGATCCTTGTTATTTCTTTTCTTGTTTTTGTGCATATCTGTGAAGAGTCTGGGAATGTTTGATTTTGGGGCTGCTAATTCCACACTAGTATTAATAGTTCATGATCTTTGAGAGATTTTGAACACCCTTTATTTTATTTCATCCTTACTGGTCTAGCAGAGATTCTCCTGACAACCTACATACAAATATATATACTTGGCAGGACAAAGTTTTTCATTAATTCATGAGAACCAAAAAAGTTTAAAAGCACACAGCTTGGGACTTACTTGTGAGCATATTTACGGGACACAGTAGCACTTATCTGAGCATCTGCAGGCAGTGAAGAAGATCAGTTCTCATCCTACACAGAGGAAAAAACATTCTTCTAGATTGATGACTAATGACAAGAGAGTCCTAGAGTTACCTCAAACTGAGCATCAGAATCGGTAGATATACAGGAAGAAAATGTAGCTAGCAAGGCTGTCAGAACCTGCAAAGAAAATGAACAACCAAATGGGGAAGAAGTCTGGGGGACAGTGCAAAATACAGACTGTGCCATAAGGATTTGACATTTTCCCCTGGCCAGCCTATACATAGCAACAGTTTTCATGCCCTCATTGGAAAAGACAGCCAAAAGATTTTCCTTATCTTAAACAAACGCTCCAGGGAGCAGGAAATGTGATTTAAGTGGTCTCATCTAATCCATAACAGAACCTACTCACACTGCTCCTCACCTGAACCCACAGTCTGTATGGACAGGATTGGGCAGCACCTCCAGCTGTAGTGCTGGGAACAAAAACGGGAGCTGTGCTTAACGGTGGAGTGTGTTTGGAGCTACGTGAGGCAGCAAAGACAAATGTAGTCTGGCAGAGGGTTTTTTTAATGTAAAAGGACAGGCGGGTAACCTTAAGTTAGCCTGGAGGTGAGGGTAGACTTTACTTAAAAAGTGAGTGATATCTTATAATAGGTAGAGTTCTCTTACTATTATCTACATTTATTCATAACTTGTTGGAGTTATTTTTTTATTTAGTTTATTTATTTATTTATTTATTTTTCTTGTGAGGGTTACTTCAGCAGAAGAGAGGTAGCATGAAGAATGGAAAAGGGAGTTAAGATGAAGGTTCTGGTAGTCTTTAAGAAACACTGCAAAACCTTCCTATTCAGAAAACCCTTTCTATCCCAAAAATAAAGTTCAAGCTCTGACATCAAACCATAGTCAATGAGCCACAGGAGACAAATTGATCCCATTGATTTTTGTGTTCCACTGGAGAAAAAAAAAAAAAAAAAAACAGAAAAGAGAAATTCAGCATCATCACAATGTTCACTGGTCACTCTGGTGTTTTTGTTTGTTTCATGTGGAAAATAACTTCGATTACCTGCAACTCTAAAGTGGCTTGTTGCATTTTTTTCTCATGTTCAATTTCCATAGCTTTTATTGTTTTATCTGTGAGGCATGCAGACTCTTTAGTGTGTACTTAATTTTGTCCTTATAACTACGATTCTGCAACAACAAGAACAACTAATAATAATAATAATTAAAACTATTGTGATGTCTCAGTTGAAGAGAGCACTAACCAGCTGAGGTCAGGACCCATCAAGCACAGTGATATTCCAGGTGCCTCTGAAGATAATGGAGTGAATACTAAAGTAGGCATCCACTAGAAGGCAGCTAACAATGGCAGTTTAAATCAGGTCCTATGTATTGGAATGATCCCACCAAACTTTCAGTCTAAAAAACTGTCCTACACATCTAATCTCATATGCCTTGAAAAGTGGTGGTGAGGAAAAGACACCTCCAGAAAATCATTAAACTCTGAAATACCAGCCTTAGGACAAGTGTTGGAGTCACCCCTGGAGGTCTCCCACCCTTCCCCTTTCTGCAGAGGGATTCTGGGTGGCACGCTTAGACTAAATGTATACCTTCTAGACAACTAAAATGATAGAAGATGAATCCCACTTTTGATATTTTCATTCTCCTTTGAAAGAAATAGGCATATCCTTGCTAGAATATATCCTTAGATCTCACATGCTGCCTTGCCAACTCTCTGCTGTCACGATCCCTTCTGCAAGCCAGCTTGGCTGCATTTCTTTGCAGGGCTACAGGACTAAAGGCAGAGGGCAGGTCTTCTCCAGCTTAGCAGCAGTGTTGCAAATCAGGGAGCAGCGCACGTCCCCTTTTGGCAGCAAGTTAATGCCAACTTATCCTGCAGATGGGAACTGCCTCTCAGTCCGAAGGAAGAATACAATTATTTTTATTTTTTCCTACAAACAGCTATTCTCCTCCTTTCTTTCTTTTTTTTTTTTTTTTTTTTTTTTTTTCTGTCTTCCACCCCCTTCTGGCTTCTTTCCAGCACTTGACAAACAAGTCTGCTCTGTGGTTGTTTGGGTAGCTTTCAGCTACTCTGTTAGGTTTCCTAGGCAAGCACACTTCCCAGGCTGCACTCATGATTTCTCAAAGATGGGGAGGTGATGGTGACACTATCATCACATGTTCAGTCTCCCAGGACGCTAGCTTTCATACCACGGGGAGAAAGAGAAAATGACCTTAAAAAAGGTGTAAACAAATGTGGCTTGAGATATACCCTTTTCCAGTCATAATTTTTCTATATTTTCTTTTCCTCCTTTTCTTTTCCCAGATTATCCTTCTTTGTATCAAATATGCAGAATATTTTTGCAACCCTGCTGGAAAGTACTGCCATGAGCAAAACCAGGTAGTTTTAAATAGCCGAATGAAGATGACATTTTAACATTAACAGACACAACTCCAGGGTGAATTTAATTCACAGAATCATAGAATCATTTGGGTTGGAAAAGACCTCTAAGATCATCTGGTCCAACCTTTGACCTAGCACTGTCAAGTCCATCATTAAACCGTGTCACTAAGCTGTACATCTACATGTTTTTTGAAGACCTCCATGGGTGGTGACTCAACAGCTTCCCTGGGTAACCTGTTCCAGTACTTCACAACCCTTTCAGTGAAGTAATTTTTTCCTGATATCCAACCTAAACCTTTCCTGGTGCAACTTAAGTTCATTTTCTCTTGTCAAGATATCTGATAAAAACAGTGTTTCATTCAAGAAGTACGTACATAAAATGTACATACAGTCAGGATATGTATCCAAGGCTAGGGAGATTATTTAAATTTTATTTGAGACATCAACATTACATTATTTTATGGATAACTGAAGAAAAATTTGTAGCAGCTTTTCACAGTGTCTTTTGTGGGATATAGAAGTTCCAAATTTGTCCTACGCAGTTTTGTATAAAGCTTACAATGAGCCATAAGAATTCATGAGAAAACTGCAAATATTGCACACAAAGTGGGCAAGATTTTACTATCTCAACAGTTTCCTGTTGACATACAACTTTTATATCGTATCTACTGCTTCTAGTCGAGTTTTTCTCTTGATTTTCCCCTTGCCAAGCGAAAATTTCCCTGTTTGTGTGTAATGGTCAGATTTTGGAGAAGAAAATTATGTGTTCCCAATTCCCCTGTTTCTGTCAGGCTTAGTTTTTCAATCATCTCTCTTCCTGAGATTTGTCTGAATTTCATTACTGAGATTTATGGGTTATTGCCAGTTACGGTTGCAATTATTAAATGGGATAAGTATGGTCCTAAAGTTGACTAAAATCAGCACAGCCCACAAAACTTCTAAAAATGACATTTTTGTCAGTTTCAAAGCCAGAGCATATGCCAAGTAGTCAGTCCGGCTTCTAAGGTCTGAGTTACTCACTCTGAAATACTATCCAGCAATTTTTGCAATAAACCAAATAACCAATGGGTTTACAGAGCTTTATAGCCTTATCTAAATGTTTCTCAATGCAAATATCGTTGTTACTGTCCAAGCAAATAGAGAGAGCTTATGACCGACTTTCAAAGTCTGTGCTTCCTCCGAAGGGGAGAAGAAAGAGGTTGGTCTTCATAATGGACCATTTTGATTGTGGATCATGGTGGCACAACCAACATGGGGTTCCCAACACCCTGTCAGGTCATGCAAAATACTAATTTTTAATTTCTCTTAGTCATAATAATTTATCTTGTAGAAGATGGAACAAGGAATCCTATTACTGGAAATCCCTTCCCGGCAATAGTCAGTCATGGTAAGCCTGCACCTACTCATCAGCACCTTTTCATACGTTTTGTTCATATACTTTGGCTGATTCACGCTTCAGCAGGAGCTGAAGAAGAATTGATTTGCTCTTAAGTGACCCTTTTCCTCCTGAGAGGTGTCAGAGGGCAGTTATCAGTCAAACTGCTTGTGTTTGTGTTTAGCATAGCTTGGCTTGGCTCCAGTCCACCTTGCCACAGCTGTGACAGGATATCTACCTGCAGTGAACAGCTGATTCTTGTCCCTTTTTCTCCGGATTACATGGTGTAACTCCTCAGGTTTCCCATTGCCTGGCTTGAGGTAATGTATTTAGAGCAAGCTGGCCCAATTTGTGTCTAGTGGAAAAGTGACTGCAGGTCCTCCAAGCTAAGGACAGAACTTAAAAAACATTGTAATTTGGGAGACAACCCTACTAGGTCTCAATGTAACCCAAGGGAGGACTCATTGCTGCTCACTCCCTGCGATTACTCATCACCATATTGCGAGCGCAGAACCCCATCCCACCTTCTGAGCTGATGCTACCTTGTCAGGATGTTCCTATTCCTTCCCCACAAGCCCCTCCACATCCCCCAGTTTTATGCAGATGAAGTTCTACTTTGACTACTTATATGGTCCCTGCTGCTGAGAGATGGATTCATTGTTCTGAACCTGATGGAAATTTTTAGCAGTTTTAGAAAACAGTGCCAGCTGGAATATTCCCTCTCTGTGTGTCCAGCAAACAGCATTTTCCATTTCCTCAGTTAAATCCTCTTGGCTACAGCAAGTGCTGCAGGAACCCACACACTCATGCAAATGAGCAATGACGCAGATTGGGATCTTGCAGATTGGAAATGCAGATTTCAGGACAAGGAACAAAACAGAAGGCTTCAGGAAATGAGGTACACTCCTCCAGGTACTTCAGTCAGGTCACCATCTCGCAGCTTTGTGATGTTATATGGTAGTAATACATGCAATCTATGAAGGCAGGCTTTGTGAACAGTATTCTTCCCCTTATCAGGCAACTGCTTTTCTTGGTTCAGGCCCTTGGATTTCCAATAGGATCTATGAAAACAAGCCTGTTTTGGAAAAGGTTTTGGAGTAATATATTTGAGGTTTTCTGGACATAATACTCAGCCAATTCTCAGTTGTTGACAGAAATAACTAATTACATCGTTTGCATCTATTTCTAATTCATAGTTTGTCATTTCCTGTTTCCTATTTTAGAAAATCAAAAGTCCCTGATTTAGGGCCAGATTTGTTACTGAAGACACACTGGTTTACACCAAATAAGAACACATCATGCAGATTTTTTATGGATTTAGAGATTTTTTATTGGTTTTGGCTTTCTGGGTAAAATATATCCAGTCAAAGAACAATCTGGGAGTGAAATATATTACTATTGATAGTCATACTTAGGCATAATATGCCATCCAGCATTCTGATCTGTGAACTCACTGTGTTCTTTCACATGAATGCAAAGAACCTGGAAAATGCATGGTATGATGAAGTTTGGTATTCACTGGTGGAGCTGATGACCCACATAGACAAAGCAAAATCCAGGACAATGACGCTAGTAGTTGATTTTTTTCTTTGGCATGGTCTAGTTTTGACAGAGACAGACACTATTCTGGTTCTGCAGAATAGATGGCACTGAAGAGCAAGGTCCCAGTTTTTCCCAAGTTGTGCTGAGACCCCCAAGTGATATGAGGTCTCTTAGTCATCAGCTACCACTAGAGCTTTACACTTGTAGTTCTGGGCTATCCAAGAATTTTGTCTATACCTCCTGGTAGTCTTACGGCCTTGGTCTACTTCAGCTTCTCAGTTGTAAACTCATGATATTAGCATACCTGTACTGTGCAAGGATACTTTAAGGATTAAAGTTCAGTAATTCTGGGAGGTGTGAGATTCTGGAAAAAATGAGTGAAATGGGGCAGTGAGACTAACATCGTTTCCTGCAGACCAGCAAGGCTGAAGAAGATCTCAAAATAGCAGTTTAAGCAAGGAAATTCTGCTCAGGTACCTTCTTACAAGAGTGTGCCTTATCTGCTTCCCCCACTGCAGTCAAAATCAGCTCCAGGAACAGTTTGCAAGTGAGTATGTAACAAAATTTCGGTACTCTTGGGTGGTTTTTCAAATATGGCCACTGACATTGGCATCAGATTGCAAAACTGGCCTGACATAGCCCTAGTTGCAGATTATGGTCCATGTTACAAAGACCGAGCTCTCCATCTCCTCAACTAACTTTCCAGAGCACTTGAGGAACTCCCATGTATATACAGGGAGTTTTGTGGGTGAAAAGTGCCAGGGAAGCACAAAGTATATTACTGTATTCTGTAGATGCATTTTGCCAGGCCTTGACCTTTCAAGTTCTTGCCGAATGTCTCCTCCTTGCAAGCAAGAGAAAAGAGTTAACATTTCACTCCCGCTTTTCAACCTCAGCAGAATAATTTGTAACGAGGGCATTAAAAGAAAAAACCTTGTCACTTCCTTCCTTTAACCTTTGAAGGGAGTTTTGTCTTTCCATGAACTCTGCTTCTGCTTTGAAATTTGAACTTGCTATTAGGAAACCGACATTTTAAAGCTGATTCAGGTTTCTGATCAAAGATGCTGGTGGCTGAAAGGACCTATGCCACAGAGCCCTCTTCCTGGCTCAGCTGGTGTTATTTGCTGGGGTCTCAGCAGATAATTTCTATTGGTTTTCTCATTGATCTGTCTCATTCCTCGTTTCAGTACCTTTTTCAGTCAAGGGCATACGTATCATCTCTCTTTTACTCCCACAGAGAAAAACCCTCCAATTCCACAGACTTTGTATTGATCTCAAACCATTAGACTTTTTTTTCTCATTTCCCACTACACTCACAGCTAACCATGAAGGAGTTAGGATGAGCACTCTCAGGAACATGGGAGTGATTGTGTTGTCCAGCTCCATGTGTTTTTGTGATATTTAACAAAATTCTTACGATGTGACCCCTTCCCTCTGCAATATTGCATGAGAGAGGATCTTGGGGACTTTTGAAAGTGTCTTCTATGTGCATCTCTGTGTACCTAAACATTCCAGGGAAAAAAAAAAAAAAAAGGATATTTGCTTACATACATCCCATGCTGATATACTTGCTTTAACTTGATTGTAAAATTTTGTAGTCTATACTGTTTTTCTTTGAATTTACTCAGATTTTAAACTTATTCACTGTAGCGTTCCTTCTGATTTACACTCATGGAAGTGAAACTCAGATTCACTCCTAAAGCGATAAATCTCTGATGCAACTGGACTGTATCACCTAAACTCTTCAGTTGGCTTCACTTAAGCCAATTGTACACAATGCACATGAGGGTAGGGAGATGTTAGCACCTCTCTTTTACCGCTTGTCTCTGGAATCCACAGGGATAAAACCCAAATCTCTAAGATGTCGAACTCCTCAAATCCTCCCTCCCCAGGTTATCAGCCTTTCTAGAAGTGGCTGGAGAAGATCTAGTAAAAAGATATGGTTGTTAGATTGCTAAATACTCCCTTCAAAGGGATGGCAGTTCTGCTCCTCAGCAAATCCAGGAGTCAGTGGAGAGGAACAAAGGGTGGAGTCACCTCTTTTCTGTCTCCTGCTTAGATATTGTCCATGAAAGCACAGCCTGAAGCATGAACTCTTCAATTCGTATCTCTTGGAAGGACTGGAAAGTGGTATCTCTCCCAGAAGAGTGATAATATTTGAATAGAAGACAGAAGGGTAATTCAATTAGGAGAAAGTGGAGCCTTGGATGATGAACAGAAATATCTGGGAGAGGTGTACTGAGGTGCTGAGGGAGCGAACCCTGCTAGAGTGGCAGAGCAGCCATGATGTGAGTCGCAGAAGAAAGAAAAACACGGTGACATAGTTCTCGCCTGCCTGTTCTTTTCTAGAAGTTTATTATTTTTAACAGGGCCCTTTCTCAGATGAAACTGCATTTGTATTCTTGGAAATTTGACAAAAATGTCTCCTGAGAACTGGCCTGTTTCCTCTCTTTCCAAGCTGACCTTTTAATGAGGTCTCATTTTACTTCCATAATCTAAGAACAAAGTGTACCAGACCAGCACAAGATGTGCATTGTCTTTCTAGGATTTCTCATCCTGTTCATTCTCCTGCACATTTCTGCTTTCTAGGGCCCAAAACCTAGAATAGTTTTCTTTACCCTTCAGTGGGAAGTGATCTTCTTTGAGTAACCAGCAGAATGGATGTACCTACCTTGAAAGCCACCACTGTTCTCAGCAGAATAGCCACCTATTTACTATATCTTCTCTTATGACTTAGCACAAGCCTTTCACTTGGAACTTTTGCTTATTTTATTGTTTGTTTGCTTTCATCAATCAAATAAAGGGAGGACTGTGTTCCTGAAACAAAAGTCACAAAAATCTTTCAATCTGATTCATAAGAACATAATACCATATTTTGTGGTTTGGGTTTTTTTGGCAATACAAGACCTAATCCTGGTATTGTTCTAAGTATACATCAGCAGATGGTAGGAGGAAAGATTAATCAAAGGCTACATTTCCATAGGCATTTAGGATTATACTAGGAGTGGAGAAGAGGGCTCATATTTAGATATGAGGTCTTAGTGTTGGCCTCACAGTCTGCTTCATCTCAGTTATAGAGAAAGTAAAAAGTCTCAGTTGTTACAGAGAAAGCAAAAAGTAGGAAAGGTCCTGGGCCCAAAACTTCACATCATAAATGAAGGAGTTTGAGTGGGATGGAAAGTCAGCCAGATTCCTTAGTGGGAGGATTTGTGAGTTTCTTTCTTTCTTGTAATCACAGCGGCAGCCTAGGAGTAAGTAGTAACGGCACTCAGTAATTTCGTTCTCTTCTGTTCCAGATCTGTTCAAGATCTGGATAGAGAAGTGAAGTCACCTATGGCCAACCTGAACTTCTGAAGAAGGGAGAGCAGGGAATAAACCTATGCTCATGCTCTCTTCTCCATTCTGAACATGTTTTGGCAAATAATGTGCCAGATCTAGGATCTTGGTAGTAGAGAGATTTCATATCCTTCATCGAGCTCCTGTATAGAGACCATTTTGCCAAGGGATCTGGAAAACACACTCTAGGCACTTGCAAAGTGATGCAGTTACTATGGCTTGAGTCACTGTACACAAGGGAGACAGCCATTCAGTTTTCTTTTCCACCTAAACTACAACAAGATTCAGTAGCTGGAATGGGGGTGAAGAAACAAGGTTGCAGATTTCAATGATTGGGAATGTTAATGTAAAAACAATATGTTCCTCCATTGCAAAAATTCATAATTATATGAATATTTATTTAAAATTTATATATTTAAATATAATTTTAATTATAAATATTTAACATATAAATATATCATTTAAATATAAATATTTACATATATGTTTAAATAAATTCATTTAAGATTTTAACTAAGCTGGAAATTCATGCAGGATTTACTAAGTGACCCCACAGCCTGTTTCACTGTTGTGGTTTAACCCGGCTGGCAGCTAAACACCACACAGCCGTTCGCTCACCCTCCCCCCTCCCTCTCTGGGATGGGGGAGAGAAACGGGAAAGTGAAGCCTGTGAGTTGAGATAAAGACAGTTTATTAAGACAGGAAAATAATAATAACAATAATAATAATAATAGTGATAATGGTAATAGTATTAACAATAATAATGTGTAAGAAAACAAGTGATGCACAATGCAATTGCTCACCACCCGCTGACCGATGCCCAGCCTATTCCCGAGCAGCCGGCCCCCCACCCCGGCCAGCCACCCCTATATATTGTTTAGCATGACGTCAGATGGTATGGAATACCCCTTTGGCCAGTTTGGGTCAGCTGTCCTGGGTCTGTCCCCTCCCAGCTCCTGCTGCACCCCCAGCCTGCTCGCTGGCAGGACAGAGCAAGAAGCCGAAAAGTCCTTGGCCTGGTGTAAACACTGCTCTGCAACAATTAAAACATCAGCATGTTATCAGCGCTCTTCTCATCCTAATCCAAAACATAGCACCCTACCAGCTACTATGAGCTACTTAACTCTGTCCTAACTGGAACCAGGACATTCACATAGGATGGCAATGGCCTTAAAAATGATAGTGTGGTTACTGGGACCTTATTCAGTCAATTCAAACAGGCTGGAAAACCATATGGCACACATTTAACATAGGGACACAACTTACTGCTGTGCACTACTGTGCTGATGTAAATTCAGTCCTTACATTGGATGTTTAATCAAAAAGCTCAGAGTCAACATGTATTTATTTTTAACAGTTCCTTTCCTCTTAGCCCAAAAAGACAGGGAGTAGAAAATAGCTATTTGATGGGAGTCAGAGATTCATGCTTCTGCTCCTCACAATAAGTGTCAAAGAGCAAAGTGCTCACACACCTGCTAATCATGATAAAACAGAGATGGGAGATTGTAGGGTTCTTAAAAATGAAAGTGATAATATTTCAGAGATGTGCTCACGCACTAATAATCCTTGTTACAGGTTCATTTCTTAAATGGTGTTTCAATCTGTAGATCTCAACAACAACATTAACTGAACAAAATACATTCACCTGCAGAAGCTTGGTATAACATGATGGTGGGCCTGGGATATTCCAGGCTAAGGCAGACAACTTATGATGTCTTCCTACAACTCCTCACAATGTGTGCCTTTACAAAAAGATGTGGATTCAGCTGGGCAAGTCAAAGGAGATAGGACATGCTAGCAACTGTGCTAGCCTCATGTGTCCCTGGGTTTGATAGAGACCTTTTCTCTATAGATATCACATTTATAGACGCAAACCAGCAAAAGTTTAATGAATGTCTTTAGAGAGAATGGCAAGGACAGTTGGAAGTCATGAGGCAGATGCTGAAGACAGGATTTGTAGGGTTGCTTAGGCCAGAGACTGGATTGCCTGAGGCTTTCCAAAGGCAGCTGGCACATCTTGCTAGCTGGAAGAGAAAACAGACCCTAGACAAACCAAGAGCCCAGTTCTGGACAAATACAACTCCTGGGGCCCTTTGAAAACTGGATTCTAGTGTTGTCTCATGTCAACAGCTAATTATTTCTCTGTATAATGTCCCTGAGATGGTAAAATATGAGGGACTAGAATATCCATCTTCTGGATGTTCCAGATAAAGATCACAGGCTTAATAGAGTTGGTACTGAGTTACTATACTTAGAGATGAAAAAGTTTACCCATGAAAGATATTTCTTGTGCAGTGCATATATTTTATTACTTTCGTTATGCACTTAAAATAGAACGTTTATGATTAGTGCTTCTCTATGGAAAAGAGAATTAAATTGCATTTATGACTTTCCTCCTTGTTCCATGAGACTCTTGCATATTTTTTTGCTACAGGAGAAAGAGAATCTCATTAGATTTTGAAAAGTTCCCATAGACTTTAATTTTGCTTTTTGCTTCTCCACATTCTGATGAATACACTTTACAATTTACGTACATGAAAACATCACCTCTTCAGTCTCTTCTTCCTTTCGTCAATTGAAGCTCATCGATTTTCTCTAGACAGCTCCTCTGGGAACTGCAGAGCGGTCGATATTTTAAGAAAATGCAAAGTAGCTGTAACATCACCAAGGCTACCCAAAATAAATAATTCAGTATTACCTCAGATAATTTTTGCACATGATTGACAAAACTCGATATTTTAAAAAGGTAAAATACTATTATTATTTTCAAATGTAGGTTAAAAATAAAAGGTAAGCATGCAGCAGCATGCCATGTTAGCAAGATATACTCCAGTTAAAATGAATTAAAGCAATGGATACAGGGCCAGACCTGTAGCTGTGTAAAAGGAAAACTCCATTAAATTCAATGCTCAAAAGTTCCATTTTGATTAATTCCTTTTTAATTAAGAGCATGTCTGGGGAGGTTTGTTTCTGCAGCCATGGACACCAGATTGTCTTCATTTTGGAAGCTTTGAGAGGTTATAGCGCCAAAATTCTCTGGAGTTCAACTGTGAAAAAAAAAAACACTGTGCTTTATCAGAGTTGGGGTCAGGAACTGGAAGAGGGGGAAGCAAAAACTTGACACTTGTTGGATATTCCAATTTATTGTTCTGTCTGAATGCAGAGGGTCACAGTAGCATAGGGAGGTTGCTACTGAACTGAAGACTTTCATGCGTGAAATTAACTTTAGTGAGGGTAAAGAAAAAGACTGGAGAGATCGAAGAATGATAAATCCTGAAATATGATCCATCCCTTGAAAACCTGTTTCACACTTCTGCTATATATTTAGAAATCGGTAATTAATATTTAGGGCCTCGACCAGACACCTACAGATTTATTTTAATCACTGACACAAATAGATGTATTGATTTAATCATTGTTGTAATGTCTCTTATAATTCCACTTTGCACACTGATGGTGAATTTTCTAACGCTTAGATCTATTGCCTTAATGGTAGAAATGGTCTTGCATTGGTGAGTATGAGTTTATGGCTTGTTTCCCTAAAACCACTCTCCCACTGTGAATTTACAATTTTATTTTTAAAATGTATTTGCTGTCAAAGCAGTTTGACACAAAAATAGCTGGCAAAATCTGTCTGGTACACTGTGACTCAACCACAGGGAATAGGAAAACTTATTTTAGTAGTAAATTATCAACAACAAAAGAAACTGCTGTGTTTTCCAGGTTTGACACACAAGGATCTAGACCAGTAAATATTATTTGATAAAGCCACAAGGACCAGTTTTCCCCATCCCCAACATTCAGTGCAGGATTTGGAATGCTGTTTTTTGTTGTTTTTTATTTGTTTGTTTGTTTTGCTTTGTTTTGTTGTTTTGGTGGTGGTGTTTTTTTTTCCCCTTTTTTTTTTACAACACTAACGACCTAACGAGAAGTTTTCTATGAGAAGGTAGCAAAAATTAAAATACATAAATATATAAATATTTCCAAATGAGATGAGTCAGAGGTTTATGGAGGAGAAGGTTTCATCCTGACTCAGTGTGGGAGAGAAAATTTCACTTTACTTTTGTATTGTGATACACACAAGTAGAGTTGAAGGGGATCCTGGCTGTTTACTGTCACTTTCTACCAGGGAATGGCGTCACTTCTACAAATGTTCAAGCATACCTCAACAAATTTATGCCTAATGACCTCTAATGATAAAGACTTTCCAAAGCCAAGTAGACTTAATTTTGAAAAATTTGGCTTCTCGAATTTGCTTTCCGGCACACTTTTTTTTTCCTGGCATCTTCCAATCTTTTCCTCCTTTTACCATCAAGTGTTGAATATGTTGCCTTGAAAAAAATAAATAATAAAAATATTTAAGCTGCTTAAACATATTTCAAAGCTTATCTTTTATGTAATTTGTGACATGTCATTACACTGTAACATTGATCCAAGATCACAAATTTGCAGTAGGAATGGGTCAAGAAGAAGCTTAACCCAGCAAAATGCGGAAAACAAGTAAGCAAAATACAGTAGTATCAGTTATTTTAAACAGGGAATTTAATATCCATCCTGAAGAAGAAAGCCTCAGCATTTTGCTGTCCAGCTAAAATTGACATGTACTCCACCAGAAATGCCAGCTGTGGATTTTTAATGTAAAAAGCTTTAACAAAGGGATATTTTTGATTTCTTTTCCTTCAATGAAAGAATACATTCCCTTTTGACCTTTCAGACATACTCCTATTGACTTAGTGCAAAAGTAAGGATAAAGGCTGACTTGCATATCTGAAAGTCCCATGATGATTAGTGCAGAGGAGGATCTTTCCCTGGCTAAGAAGAGCTTAATTAATTTATTTTTATTTTTTTTCTCAATAACGCAAAGGAAGACTATTCCAGTTTAGCCAGCCAGTTTAGCCAGACTCTTATGCTGAAGCATAAGGTTTTTCTCACCACTTTCCACCTCTATGCTGTGGCTACTTCAACAAAATCTACTTTTTCACAGAAGTTTACTGGGGTAAAACTTTTCCCTGCAGATGGTTTGTTCACAGTCGGTGCAGCTAAATTATCTATTCTGAGTCATCTGCCCAGCAGAAGATACAAATGCATAAATTATTGGCACCACCTATTGGTGAAAAAGGCAAATTATACAGCATTTGTAGGTTAGCTTAAATATTTGAAGTAAATATGACTTCAAATATTCCTCCTGTTAGGATTTATTTTAACTATACAGCCCTGTCAGGCCTCGCAAGCTTTGCATTTCCCATATGTGCCAAAGACATCACTGAGTTTGATCTTTTGACTGATGATATACCTGCCACAGGGATCATACAGGAGAGAAGGGGATGTCAAAAAGCTACAGGTGGAGCAGCTGTCACTAATCTGAGGTTCTTGGTGTTTTGTTTTGTATTGTTTTGGGGTTTGGGGTGGTGTTTTTTTTTTGTTTTGTTTGTTTGTTTGTTTTTTTGTGTGTGTATGTGTTTTTGTTGTTGTGTTTTTTTTCTTTTTTTTTTTTTAAGTACTTTTCCCCTAAGATGCAAGCACAGCTCTATGGGTTGTTTTTTACTCTGCATCACAAACACCAGCCACAGCTGGTCAATGAATCATGGATTAGGGTGACCTTAGTTGCCTTCAGCTCTTGTGAGCCGGAAAGAAGCTGCATGATACAGGACTTGCTGAGGCAGGTGCAAAACTGTGGGTATCTCATGAGCAAAGCCCAAAATGGCCCAGTATCTTTGCAAAAGATGATGATGTAAAGCTAACAACAGAGATTGAAATCATGATTTGGAGGCAGAGGCACTTGCATTTTGAGTTCTTTTGCTCATCCACATCATGTGTCTGTGATCAACTGATCAAGTTGGAGTTAAATATCTGCAGGATTTTGTGATTTTTATTGCTGTTTTTTGTTTGTTTGTTTTTTTGACACGGCTGAGTCAAGCTGTTTATGGTGAACCCCAGAGTGCACAGAGTAATGGAAGGAACCTCAAAAACGTTCAGGTATTTTGAACAATTTTCTGTAAAGACATTCTAACCTGAATTACCCATATTAGTCTAGAAGAAAACTGAGGAAAACTTTTGGGTCGAGGGATGTGTTGGTTCTTTGTGGCTCCTGTCATACAGACTTGTCTGAATAATTTACATTTTCACTGAATGAAAGGCAAGAGGAAAGAGAAAACAGCGTTTTTCTTCAGGCTACTTTTTCTCAATTCCCAAAGAGCTGTTTTGTTATGATATTAGCCATAAGTTCTCTAGTGAAAGAAAATATATTTTTAGCTCTTGGTGTACTAAACTATGCATTCAGGCAAGAGCGTTGGATTTTGGCCCAGCATGGGCTAATTAAAATGTGGATGGGGTCTGCTGGATGTTTCAGTGCTATAGCAACTTATCCTCTGAAAGATTCTTTGAGTTTTGTTCCTTTTTGTCTTCCCAGACTTCCTTAACCAGGAAAAACACTGCTATGGGTAAATTCCTCTACCATTTCCTTCTCTCTAAAATCTTTCAGCTGGAGTTGGTTTCCAGTTCCCTGAAACAGCAGGAATACGTGAGGACACCTGATGGCTACAGAAAGCCTCAGACAGACTTCCTGAAACATAAATCTGCTTGATTTGTCTGAAGGTGTATGTAGGCACTGCCGTGACCTAACCTTTGCAATATCTGAGTACTTATGTTCTATGAAAAAGGACTGACTATCATACCTAGCAAAAAGCTAGGCTCACATACCTTCATTTATTTTTAAAGACAGTATTGTTCTGCACGTTCTGAGACGAAAAGTGATTGTGGTCAATTATAGCAAAACTGGCACACGCATGAGGCAGTGCTAATGGCAGAACAATTTTCATTTGCCAGTTGATTGTACTTACCTGACAGAAAAAACATTAATAAAGATATCCTATCATTTCTGATCTGCCTTGAGTGAGTGAGAGGGCACATTCAGCTACTGGAAGATCCATTTTCTCTAGAATATACACCTTTCTCTGTGAGCTTCTGCTGCAAAACACAACACAGTTATTTATTTATAGTGAGGGTCTATAATCTTTAGACGAGTTGAAGAAAAAATATAAAAGTTTGGAGACAATTTAGAAAGTGTCATTTTTAAATTTTAATATTTAGATTTATAAATCAGTGTATAATATACAGATTATAGATTACCACCGCCGTGTGAATCCTGCTTAAATAAGTTGAGAAGAAGAAACCGGGAATTTAGTATTTCCTAGATCCAGCAACTTGTAGGATATCATACCCCTTTCCTGACAGTTTCCATGCACAGGGAAACTTTGGGCATTCTACAAAGTTGTAGAATTGTATTGACCCGTGAGTGATCTGGGTAGTGTGTCATGTGGTTAAAGATCTGTAAAATAAAAAAGAAAAAAAAAGATTTAAAAGACACAGAGAGAGGTTATTTTATAGAGAGAAAATGTCAACCAAATCTATTTCTCTAACTCGGGCCCAGTATGCAATTTGGACATTTTGGTGCAGATACGGTATGGATGATATCTGTGTAGGCTGATGTTCTCCGTGGGGAGAGAATGGACTCATCATGCAGAAAGCAGCAATTGTTCAGGAATGTGCCTTGTCTGGTCAGGACTGCCAAGGTCCATCTTAATTGATACTGGCTGTGGGCAGCCAGCTCCAAATATTTATGGTCAGATGGTGGCGGATGAGTTGTATGGATGGCCTTTCCCAGGAGTCTGCAGCTGTTTAAATAGCCCCCCTGCGGGAGCCGCAGCACCACAGCTATGTTTGACATTACTAAACCTCAGCAGGGACAGGGAGAGCCATGGGGACAAGGAGTCCTCCCTGCTTCCTGGCTTCCATAGATTACTTTAATTGGTAAAACTATGCTCCTGTCACTGGAGAGGGCATGTCATAAAACAAAACATGAACAAAATCCTGAGCCTAAGAATTCATTTGCCCTGCGGCTCAACAACACCCTTCTGGGTAAAGCTGTGTCTACAGGGAGTCAGAGCACCAGCAGCGAGAGGAATCCCTTGGAAAGGGGACAGGGCTGTCACACCTCTCAAAGGGGGACAAAGTAAACAATCTCCATGGCTTCCTGCCAGCCTTTTTTTTTTTCTTTTTTTCCCCAGTGATTTTTGGCTTTTCCATCAGAACAAGTACGTGCATCTTCAGTGTACCGTCATCATCTTTCTAGGGTGGGGAAAAAGGAAAACTTTCTCTCTGTGTGAGTGCACACATATATGTGAAAGTAAGGGACATTATTTGAGTAGTGTGCTTTTTTTGTTGCTTTAACATACAATGCACTTATGACAAGCCTGGATACGCTATTGAAAGTGGTACTTAGCAGCTCTCTTACTTTCAAACAGATCTTTTTTCTTTCAAAGTTAATTGATTTTTTTAATAGGAATCATTAAAATTAGTTATGATTTCTGCATCATCTTTTAACAATTCTTATTAATCAGGCTCCTTTAGCCTAAATCTGCTTAAGCAAGCCTGTTTTATTTGTGCTAGGGATGGACATGATACATTTTACAATTTTAACAACAGAGAGAATTAGGGTTTGAAGACAAACTACACTCTCTATAGTATGCTAACGGCCCCTTAGGTACCATGTTTTATACAGCCACTATTAATCCCATAACAGATGTGAGATAAAAATAATCTTTAGATGCTCAAAAGATAAAGTAATCCTAATTATAATCCTGATATTGCCTACAGTTGTTTTAGAAATATATTTTAAGCTTCAGCATCTCTGTGCTACTTGTAGTTGTTCTGTATAAAATCAGTAGGGAAATTCAGATCTTTTTGCCTTTAAATTTGTTGCTGAATTATAATTGCTGTTCTCTTCAGCCTACCAGCTGATTTTCCTATCTAAAAGATGTTGGCAGAGTGTGTCCCTGACTCATCCTCCTGAGCTTCACCCCAGCATGTCCACGTCCTTGCTCTTCAAGTATCACACTGTGCAGGGTGAGAGGATTTCTTCCACTTCAGTTTTCCTCTGGATTGCCCAGTTTCTCCATGTGGCTCTGAGATTCTTTCCCAATCTTCCAAAGGTCCCTACACAGGACAGTAAGACAGTACCTTAGAGCTGCCCTCTGTATTTAAACATTGCTGATTGTGTGCCAAAGACCTTGGGCAAGATGCTGTAAGCTGAAACAAGAAAGAGCTCAGTAATAAATATGTTTTAAAACCTGTATTTGAGCTTGCTACTTAACATTAGCAGGAAAGCACGCACAGGTGACTGTGTGTGGCAAATACTTTATATCTGTTAAAATGTTAATAATTTTTTCCAGAAGCTGTTTTGTTTTCTTTTGTTCTTTTCCAATTTGCAGTGTACCTAAGATGAAGAAGTACCTATCATTGTTATTTCATTTGTGTATATTTTTAGTTCATCATTTTAAAAAAAATTGTAATTATCTTCAAGATGAATTCTTCACTGAAAGCAAGATTTGATCAATGGTTTCTTTGTTTAGTATTTCTCTGGTAAACTTGGTTGATGGGTTTATAACTTTCTCCCATTCATGTTGTAAATAAGAAACAGGATGGCCTTTAATGTAAAGAAAAAATGGTGTCCCTGACAGCACTTAGACTGCAGATCCATGTCACAAAGGCCCAACCTCTCCATGTCTCACACTCTATAAGAGTTCACTGTATAAGAGGTTCCCATGACCGGAAACCCAAGTTTCATTCCATAAGCGTTTACTTTGGAAAGAAACTAGTTCCTGAAGCTTGTGTCCATGCGATCTCTTCCAGCCTCTAACTGCAACTTGGTTTTATTCCAGCAAATGTTACTTGATTGAAAAGCCAAGAGTGAGAGATTTCCTGCCCCTCTGTCACATAGTTATAGTCGGATGGACACAGGATTGGTGTTTGATCCCCAGACTGGCTCCAGTTTCTGCCTCTCCAACCTGAACCAGTCGATATCTTAGTTCCAGGTCTTCCAACCTATTTGTGGAGCATAGGAAGGACACGACGTCATCATAATCAATCCTTTCAAAGTCATCAGATAAAAAGGTATAAATAGCCCTTGGAACAGGAACTGGAAACCAGCCTCCCCATTTCAGGTGACAACGCAAGTTTGGCTAGCAGATGGCCTTCCTGCTACCCTTCTTTGATCCAGGGGAGATCTGCTGCATAAAGGCTCGGTTTCAATACAACAGACAAAGAATGCTCTCCCCTGTCCCCCCAACACGTAGGCTGTCTGCTGACAAAGCCATTAATGGAGCCTCGTGGGAGAAGAGAGTTTGAATCTCCACAGATGATAGGGACTGGCCGGTTTTCCACTTTCTAGAATATGCTTGAAAGGGGGTAGCAATTATCTTCTCCTTCTATGACACATGAAGAGTGGATAGAGCCAGTTTCAAAGCAAATATGTACAGCAATGCCAGCAAAGGTGGCCCAGTTAATAAGGGCTTCCTGGGGTATAAGTCATACACCAAAACCACAGAGAGGGAAAGGTTTAAGACAAGCAGCTCACTTCGGTGGTTATTATCACATCTACCACTCTTAGTTTGCTAGTCATTACACATTTTTCCTGTGTATTAAGGGTCCAATGCTGAACAGACAAGCTCAGGGGTCAGAAAACTCCAAGTTAGGTATTGTGACTGTTAGGCATTCGTTTCACCTATTTTAGATAAGTTTAAAATACTTTGGCTTTGGACTTCTGACAAAGACTGTCATCTAACCTAAAGTCAGTGCAGAAAAAATGCTCTTCTAGAGTACAATTGGTTGCATCCTAAGCTAGGTAAAGGATCCACAACTTTCTAGATGTTCCCTTCTCCCTTATCCCCATTGAACCTGTCAAAGACTAGACACAGTATCTATCTTAAAGAAATTTTACCTAGGTGAGATAAATCTTACTGAGAACATCTTCTTCTGGATCTAGCTTGCTTTAGCTTGCTTGAAACTTTTATAAAAAAAAATAAGAAATGGTTAAGCGCACACAGATTTCTGTCTGTTTTCTCTATGTAGATGGCAATTTTCCCATGGTAAAGTTGTCTTTTAGTAAGCATGTGTCTAAATTCCTGGCACAACAGCATCTGAATCTTAGAGATGTGACAGGCCGGGGGTGTGCATTTGTCACTTATAACCTATTTTGTTTTTAAAAAAGACATTGCGCTTTTAACTTTCCTTTAGCCTTCAGTTTGTCTTGAAAGTGATACATCCACAGTCTTTTGCAGTAGGCACTTTAATATCCCAAATAATATGTTATCCAATGAGTGATGATTATGGCTGTTCCCAAGTCTCCTCCTTCTCCATTAGTCGTTGGTTTGCTTTTTTATTAAAGATCTTGTACCAGCTGAAAACTACAGAGTTCTTGCAGGTGAAGTCTAAATGGACATAACAGATGTAAAATATTGATTTCCAGTCAACTTCTATGTTTAAAAAAAAAAAAAAAGGCAAAAACAAACAAACAAAAACACATTTTACAATGGAAAAGTTCACACAGAACACAGGAAATAGAGAAAAATGTTTCCTTCCCATTTCAGCACAGGAGCTATACACAGTGTTCTAAGTCAGAGAACATGCAAACAATGTTCAGTCTTCAGGCAAGGTCAGCAAAGCAGATGTAACTTTAAGCTTACCGCTCTGTAGTGTGAGAACAATCCCTGGATAATGAAAAGACCTTATGGGGAAACCAAGGAGTTTGCTAAGCGCCTTGGCTGAAGGCACCATGTGATTCACTGTGCGCCATTTCCACATTGCTCAATGCTCTTGGGGCTGCTCGAACAGCAACGATTGGGAAGAAAAAAAAAAAAAAGTTTAGAGATAAATATTTCTAAATATCGTAGTGGGGAGGGGAGAAGAGAACAGCAAGACTCCAGGGCCACTGCTGGAATCTTCCAACTCTTATTGCGTGTAGATCATTTTGAAGGATGCCTTGCTGTCCATGGGCTAGTTGTGTTACTAAAGAGGTGTGCAAGTGTCCTAAGGTAACACTAGTTGTACTAGCCACCTCCTACACTTTCAGCCACTCTTAGTTCTTCCACTGCCAGCTGTGAGCTGTCTACTGTAAAAACTAAATGCACACATGGCTTCTGTGCTTAAGAGACTTCAGGTTCAGCATTTAGTTTATTGGAGTCTTGATCCTTGACAGATATTTCTATATTGTATTTCACTGAGGACAAGGAGATGAAAACATGAATTAATTTCAGAGGGAAAAAACAGTGCAATTTTCTTGGAAACTTCTTGCAGACATTTCAAAAAGTGAGACCTGTCCAAACAAATATACAGTTCACTGACAGCTAAAGATTATACATTTGTAGTTCATTAGTGTTTTATCTTAATAAAAACATTAAGGAAATGATATTCCTTTTCAAGTTTTTTGAAGGAGAAAAAGCAATAACATTGTCAAGTGATGTATGCAACAGAGTAAGTTAACCTTTGTAACTCTGACCAAGGTCAGGTGACTGAGGTTGGAAAATAAGTTTTCATCCCCCTCTATATCATGTGGGTGCTAGGATTTGCTGGCTCTGGATCTCACTAATACACAGACATGAATCAAGCTCTAGTTTTCTGATAATCTCCTGTTGTCTCATGTAGCCATGCATTGGAAGCTGTAGCCAGCAAAGCTCTAATGTGACATAGATAGATATATAGATAGATAGATAGATTATTATTTTTTTTGTCTAAGCATACTTAATTACTAGTACAAACATCTACCAAATGCAGTTAATTTTTCTTTCATGCAGTAGTCTCTGAAATGATTGTATTTTCCTAAACCAATAGACAGAATTGGTAAATTGCTGGTTATCATGTGTGGTCTAGATTTTACTGGCAATCAGCCTAACTGGTTTAGCAGTTGTTTTATTTTGTAACAGAGGAAATTAATGGATTTGAAATAATTTCTAAATTTACACCACCTAGTGAAATGCATGCCTGCCTGTGCAAATTAGCATAGAAATTTAATTAGCAATGACCCCTTACATATGATATATGACATACTTTGAAAATAATTTTGCATTAGTCCAGGTTCTGGAGCAAAAATATCTAGCTTATAAAAAAATAACCATGGATAAAATTATTGGAAAAAATCCTTACTGATAGCTCACCTGTTTTTCTTACCTGGCCTTCTATTATGCTTATCTTCTAGCCCTAGCTGATTTTCCCAAGATAGAATGATGAAGCAAGCTGACAAGGTAATGTGGAAAACTTGCCAGCTCATGCATTACAATCAATTACTCTATTGGAAGATTGCTCATCTAAATTTTACAGGACCAAAAACCTTTCAATTAATTTTCTTTCCTTGCTCACACAAATTTAAACAGAGAGACTGATGCTCAGTTGCCTTGTTCTAGAAGGTGTTCAGCAGTGACAATTCCCCGTGCACGCTTGCCGGGGCCCATGGTTGCAGTGACTGAGCTCCTCTTGAACATATTTAAAGTTTTGAAGTCAGAAGTGTGATCTGTGTGGCTGACTCATATTCTTTCAGATGATGTCATGAAAAAGTTTCATTAAAAAATAGAAGGCTTTATTTTACCTCTACTCCACATGAGAACAGAAACAAATAGAAATCCAAAATTGTTACCTTTTGGTATTTCTATGACTTTGATACACCATTATAGGATTTCATTTGCATTTAGAAGTAAGGAGTGAGGTACACTTTGACATCAAGTGCACCAACTACTCAAAAAGCACATCACCATTTCCTACATTTCCCATTCCAGAGAGATCGTAAAATTAAATTTGGAAAACATACAGTGTTGGAAAGATCTTGCCTTGAAAGTAGTCAAAGTGAGTTCAGAATTAGTTTTCCCCAGTATGTTCTCAACCGAAAAAGAGGTACCACAGCAGCTGTTCCTCCTCCTGCTATGCTGCTATTTTGAAGGGTATGGTGGGGTGACGTTATGCAATCATTTGTAGAGCAGTAATAATAATAAGTCAGATTTTATGACTCTATTTTCATTGTAGATTGCCAGATTGGTCTTTGCCCTAAGCACAACCACAACTATATTAGCGACTCTTCACGGAAACACTCTCCTCAGTGGCCTTAGGTCAGTCGGTGCTAAAGATATTGCTGAAAAATGACCTCTTTACAAAGCAGATGAGAACCTTGTACCAGTAGAAATAGTCTTGTAGAGCATTTCAACATGCCAGTAGTGCTGGAG